>NC_063202.1:20183070-20185570 GCF_017589495.1 Alosa alosa
CCCTCCACTCAGACCACGCATTGCACTTAGTGCCAGTCAATGCAGTCTGATGTTTTTGTAGAGATGTCACTCCTCTGCTCTGTCTTAGGCCCTCTTCAGACTGGGTTAACATCACAGCCCCTTTTTTACGCAGGACTGCCCAAATACTCGCAGCAAATGCTATGATTACACTTGATGCTAATCCAAATCCTTCCTGAAAAGCGCTTCAAGTTCAACAATCAGTCCGACACTGTAGAATAAATAACCAGCCCATAAAACTCTGGTTCTGATGGAGTGGGGGCCAACCAAAGGAATGTATCAAACTGAGATTTCACTTCACAGACATTAAATACACCGCTGCAGAGAAAGAAGAAGAAAAAAAAAAACATTTCAAAGTTCAAAGAGTTGTGTGGTTTGCTTTGAAATTGCTAAAATAGAGCTGTCAACCTCTTTATAGCTCACAAGCCCTGACATATCAATCACTTGAGGCCTAATTAGCACCCACCTCTAATTAGAGTTTATGTCAGTTAACTTCGGTTAAAAAATGAATCAGAGCTGAATATTTATCATATTTAACCAACGTGCTAGTCACTCATGACCCAGAGTAGCCTAAGTGCGTCAACATAACACCTCCCCCCATCCCACACATCCAAAGTAGTGTGGTTCCTCTTGAATGACTTGGAGCTCCTTGTCAGCAGTGAAGGGCTGCTTTGATGTGTCTGACCATGTTTGGCCTCCGGCTACATCAAACGTGTCCACCTCCAATCAGCACAGGCACACCTGGGCCACCGGCTCCGCTGCGGACACAGGCACGGCCATGTTGTGGTATGCGCAGGAAAAGCGCCGTGCTATTTCAGGCCCTGCAGATTCACTGAGAGGCCTCGCTTGTAATCTCATCAGTCATATTTGCTCTGTCCAGAAACTCCCGCAGCGATCCCACCCTCTCCTCAAACAAGCCCCCTGGAAGACGCTCCAACTTTCCGTCTCCGTTGGCGAAAAAAATAAAAAGTAAATGTAAAAAAGGGGTAAGGCGGACAAAGTGGAAGATGAAGTCGAAAGAAAGAAAAAACAAAAACAGAAGGGGGAAAGTAAAACACACACGCGGCAATCGATGCTTATTTTTACGTGAGGGTTCATCGTGGTGTAGTGGGGAAAACCTCCGGTCTAGCAGACCGCACTGCTGCTCATTAACTCTAAATCACTGGGCCAAAGGCCAAGAGGATGGTGTCAGCTGCAGAGCTGAACGTATAACTACAGGCGGACGACACGCCCATTCAGAGATCCATTCCGAGGCAACTCGTAAGAACATACCATGCAGCAGGCATGCTGGAAACGGGGAAGGCTGATGTATTGGTTTCACGTAGGAATTAGTTCCCGGTCGTAAATCTAATTCAAGCCTGTGATCAGCGCTATTATTTCCGAGCGACTGATCACGGTAAACTGTGGGCACGCTGCGCTCACGCTCCTGCCCTTGGCTCACGTCCGGGCGTTATCCTCAAACAAGGATGTGGGCCCTGGTGCCAGTGGCCGTAAAACAAATACTTATTTCTTCCTCTGCTGAGCTACGGAGTAAAAAATCACTTAGATACAAAGTCAGAGTCAATACTGAGCTCGTTGCTTAGAAAGACAGCCTCCCTGCCAAGGAAAATAGCTGCGTTTGAATGGGCTTCATTGGGGAGACATGTCTTTCTGCCTTCCTTTTCTAGCTATGTCATCTGACCAGCAGGGGCTAGCTGGGCTTCGGCGACCGCGTCCAAGCCTGCCATCCTCCGATGCCAACGCTGCCCCATTCAACAGGCTGTGCGCATGCCAGTAAGACTCTTAAAGAGGCATTTAAATACGTGCCTGCAGCAATGCACTCACTCAATGACCTCTTTATTGGTTAAAATAGATTATTTTAAATAAATTACAGAGCACTTTGGCTGAATAAACAGAGCCTTTGGGGCTGCGGCCTGCGCCGCATACTTGCCGAGGCCACAGAAATCCTAAAAGACTGGTGAGCTGTGTAATCGCCTTTGATTTCGCTGATAGGGCACTGATTCTTCTCGGGCCCCGGCTGAAGGCGGCCCTACAGAGAGGAGCCGTGAGGCAACACCGCTGAAGAGGAAAATAGAAGAGTTTAATCTCCAGCCCTGCAGCCTCTGATGGGGTTTTTTTTTCACCGCCGCTTGCTGCCGCGGCGACGGAAGGCTCCATTAGGGGAACAGAGGGGGGTTTGATGAGGGAGGCGTGTTTTAACACCCCCCACCCCCTCCTTCTCGGTAGCATTACCACAGCAGAAAGCCACCCAGAGAGAGACAAAACCAATGAAACAGGAGCACGATCCCCCCTCCTTCAGAGGCTCTTTTGCATGAAACCAACCTCCAGGATGTGAGTCCAGGGTTCGTTTTAATGCCTCCGCCAGGGTCAAGCAACAGGGAACTCGAGCACATTTTAAGTTATTTCTCAATGACACTGTCCTTTTGGCCCTGGCATAAGCAATGATATTTATAATGGACTCCAGGGTAAATCTGTCCCTCTC
>NC_063202.1:20188070-20323070 GCF_017589495.1 Alosa alosa
AGCCCCGCCATGTTTATTTGTGGAATATTTTCTGACACCTACTTACACCATTACTGTCCCATTCTTGCTAGGGCCCCTGAGGGCTGTCTGAAGAGGTGCCTGACGTACAAAGACCATTCCACCCCGTGGTGCAAACCACAGAGCTCCGCAGGCCTTGGATCTAGCGTGGAGCTGCAGGAGTATTTAGGTGAGGCTGCCCGAGGCTGTGCCTGAGCCGTGGACGCGTGAAAAAGAACCGTCTGGCAAACATGCTGTTGACTCAGTCACCATACTCTTAGCATGAAATCTTACTGGTTGCTAACTGCAATAATACACGTAGCTTACATTAGCTATTTCCCTCTAAACTACTTGTAGGATTGGGGGACACAAATCTAAAGTCTTTGGCTTATGAAGAGTACACAGCCCTGAGGCACAACAACCAGGAGGACACTTTCTATCTCTCAGAAGCTCCCCAGCCAGAGAAAGAACAGAAAAGAAAGGCTGAAATATTAGACAGGAGTGTACGCAACTGGCTGCGCTATTGTTTGCAGACAGCTCTGGCTGGCTCATGGGTTTGGCCCTTTGTGAAGCTTTCACCATCCTCTTTGTGCAAGTGTTTGCACTCGTCCCCTCCTGCTTGCCAACTTCTCTGGGCCCGTCTCTGCCGTCTAATCTGCCATGTTGTTATAAGATGTTTCCTTTGACACCCACTGATTTACAGAGAGCTACTCTCTGTTGGGACGACAAACACTACTCCAACAGGTAGGGATTTTTTTTTCTTTTTTGCAACCTCTGCCCTAAAGCTCAGTGGAATACACACCCCAGAGCTATTGGCTGGGTTGTTGCTATTAGATACAGGTAAATTCCGCGCCTAAGAGCTGGAAAATCGTGTGGATCTTTTGCAGTCATCCTTAGGTAAACGTCTCTGCCTCATTCCGCTTTGTTTATTTTGCTCTTATTTGTTTAATTCACTCCTTTTTCATGACTGCTCTCTCTCTCCCTCTCTCTCTCTCTCTTCTTTCCCGTCTTTCAGTCTTCGCCATCTGGACAATCTGCTAAGGGAACGCTGTGCTTGACCCCGTTGCCAAGGACACATGTGGGAATTAGGAAAAGTGGACTTGTTTCAAACAATTATATGAAATTACCCTAATATCTTAAAAACAAAAAAGGAGAACAAAATATATTTATATGAAATGTTGACTGTCAGCTTAGATTTCCAATGAAAGAGTGTCCGTATGTGTGTGTGTGCGTCAGAGATAGAGACGCGTATGAGCAATTTGAAGATTGCCTGTGCCAGGTGGTTTTGTAATAGAACTTAACAAGCACCTGTCAGTGACATGAATGGAATAAGGTCCTGAGCTCTGGCCCTGTTGGCAGGACCGGACGCCATTTTAATGGAGGCGAGTTCGCTAAATTAGCACTAAATGTCACAAGGCTATAGGCAGAGTGTTTCCCTGTTGTTTTATGTGTTTTGGGGATCCAAGTTCTGACAAAAAGGTTTTTTAGGCAGGAATGTTGCGGATAGTTCTGGTTATTTTTCCGCCACATTGAGTGTATGGGGAAATGAAACCACCCTCATAAACATGTGGTCTTGTTTATCATCTTCATGATGAAGTGTCTTATACAGTAAACACACATGCATGTACACACACACACACACACACACACACACAAGATGCTGCTCAAATGGCTGACAAACATAGACCCTCTCTCTTTCTCTTAAACACATGTTCATGCACACCATATGTACACACAATCACACACATGCTTGCACGTACACACACACACACACACACACACACACACACATGCACACACACACACACACACACACACACGGTTGTTGGTCCCTCTGGACTGTGTTGACAGAGCGTATGCAGCAGAGGGAGCATGACCACTATACTTGCAAAGAAACTCCGTCTCTCTTTTTGCCTCTTTCATATGCCATACATACACACACACACACAGACACAGACAGACACACACACACACACACACACACACTCACAGACTTTTCCATTTCTCTTATTCCCCCCCTTGGTGGTCTGTTTTTGCATATAAGTTACATATGAGTGACATGGGCTGGGAGTGACAGCACAATTACTGCAGTAATGAGTCCGCTAACGCTCGCTGGCCTCAGCACCAGAGCACTGACTGAGCTCTTCCTCTCACTAAGACGCACGTCAAATGAAATACCTCTTTCCATCATTATTTCCCTGAAAGACAACAAACTGTGGCTGATGACTGATTTCTCCAAAGGCGTTGGTGAGATATTTTTATTATGACCACGGCCAACAGAAATCCTAACGCGGTTCGACTTGTGCATATAAGCTGCGCGAGACCCTGTGTATTTTGCATGTTTCAAACAGTAGGGATGATGATGATGTGTAGTCAAATTCTGCTCAAATCAAGTCACAAGTTGCTGGACGCTGTCTACAAGGGGCCCTGCATCAATGTATTGAGAATCAGCAATATAAGAAGGGATTGAGCATGTCTAATGTTTCCACAAGATCTAACTGCGAGGGGCTCCATAATTGATACCTGTACCCACCGGGTCGCGACCCCCTGTCAGATCAGCGGCGAGATGGACAGGCAGCACCGCTTGCCAGGGCTAATTCAGAGTAATTAGCCCTGTTTAACCATTTCCTGGTTGGAAGAACTTAAAGAGACAGGAGGGTGCACCGGGGGATGAGGGTTGCCCACAATCACACGAACAATAGTGGCTCACTTAAGCAAGGCCGCCGCGCGAGTGTCTGCTCACTGGGAGCGTTTAAGTGCGGCTGCCCCACATCAAAACGGATCCAGATGGCGACCAGGCTTCACCTGCAGTCGAGGGAAGATCCCTACCGGCTAACACTGCCACAGTAAGACAGGGCCCCGGAGTCCCACATATTTCTCCATCATTCTTTAATGGTTTAATGGTATTACAAACACAGATATTTTCATTCAGAAAGTTTGTGTAAAAAGCTGTTTGCGTATAATTGCCATCCATGCAAAATGCAGTCTCACATTTTCATGCATCAGGATTTTTTTTATGACACATCTACTATTTAAAAAGTATGGTTTCTATTAACTTTAATATTACTAAGAGGTACTACAAGTGAAGGGGAGATGATTTGGTTGTGAGAGGCTTTTGTAACCAATTAATTTGTGATAAACTACCTGAATTAAAGTAATTAAATATAAAAAGCTTCCTAAGAGCATTGCCAGACATTTCTTTAAATAAAAAAAATAAAAACTATGTATGGAAAATTACTCCCATGCCTGAATTACACACAAAAAGTTGTTTTGAAATAATGTCCATTAAACATCTGCCAATGAAATATGTAGTTCGAAATTATGAGAACTGCTATGTACTATAAAACTATTCATTACACAGATTGTTATTGTACATTTTATGATCTAACAGTTAAAAAAATAAAGCCTTTAATCATTTTAAGCACAAAGTATTATGCCTGAAATATCTACCACATGTCTCAAAGGACAGCCGTTATGTCCAGAAAATCTGGTAAAAAAGCAAAAGTATTGTTCTACACTGTTTAATCTCCGCTATCTCCATTGGGTGGTTAAAATCATCTTTCTGAGGAGATTACCAGATTTGCATGGGTATTTTTTTTTTATTTAAGTATCGGTTAAAAAATAAGTAATTTTACCAAAAGAAAATAGCAAAAAATGAACAGTAATGAACAAATGGAAGGAAATATAAAGAAAACAAATAAAAACAAATCACTACACACAAAAACCTTGTTCCACACAATTTACTTAATGTTGAAATTAAGCTATTTTACTGTATATGAGTAAGTTGTTTTAACTGATTACATTTAAAATAAGCATATCATTTTTCCTCATAATGGTCATTCTAAATTTAAAACTATGTAAATAGTCATTTTGCACAGCACTTTAATTGACAAGGTTTATTATTGAAACTGTTGGTTAATCTTATGTGTTGAAATGTTTCATTATTATTAATGTATAATTATTAACAATATTATATTTTTCTTGCAAAGTGGTAGGTGGGGCATTCTTGCAAAAAGAAGTGCACTCTTATGCTTCTAACAATCAACACACACATACAATAATTCTACATTTATGTTTAAAAACTAAATAAATAATTCGGTCTGGAGGCCCGGTGTTATCCCTGAACTGTGAGGAGGCCTTTCATGAGGCCGGTGAAGGTCAAGGTTTCATGTGGGGTCAAAGCAGAGACATCCACGTGTCCTCCAGGGTGTCAACACAGACAATGACTCCACTGAAGTGCTACCTTTCCACTTAAACACGGTGCAACTCCATCCACTCACTCGTGCACACACATGCGCACACATGCATGCACGCACACACACACACACACACACACACACACACACACACACACACACACACATATATATAAGCACACATACATACACAAACATAAACAACACGTGAACACAGGCATATACACTCACTCACACACATAATTCACACACACACACACACACACACACACATAAACACATATGTATACACAATAACTCACAGACAAACATGGACACACACACACACACACACACACACACACAAACAAGCCTAAACACAAACACAAAGGCATTGTCGGCGCCCATAAATAAGTAAAGTGTGCGGGGATAAAGAGCTCAGGGCAGCGGTGACACAATGCGGATGACAGGGTACACCCATCGGCGGGGGAAGATCCCCCTCCAGCTCCCCGACTGCTCCACCCGCGGCCCTGCTGCTGCCGCGGTGGATCATCATTAGCATTGTCCATCCATGTCACCGGCTTAAAGAAACACACCGACGCTAATGAAATTAGCTCACCACCTCTCCAGCAGCTCCTGTGTCTGAAGTTTGGGGATACTGTACGCTTGTATGCTTCTGGGTGATGAGAGTGTCTGTGTATGTGTGTGTGTGTGTGTGTGTGTGTGTGTGCGTGTGTGTGTGGGGGGGTGTAGTGTTCTGGGGGTGGGGGTTTAGCGTTTCTGAGGGGGATCATTTCTTGTTGAATGTTTCATGTGGATTTCATAGGCAGTGAGGGGGAGCGAGAGTGAGTTCATTAGGGTTATAATTAACGCCGCTCTGTCACCTCCGGGGCCGCGTCCGGAAAACAGAGGCTGATTTATGGCCGGGCCGGGTGTATTAGCTAACCGCGCTCAGGAGGAACACACAGACACCAGGCGGCCATTAAGCCTGCACCGAGGTGCTTAGAGTCAGACAGCTGCAGTAAACTTGACACAGTTTCACTTTTTTTTCTGCTCAGAGGGGGTTGTGTTTTTATGCTTTATTCCAAGACACATACTTCTCTCACTCTCTCTCTTTCTCTCGCTTATAGGTTTTGAACAAATGCAGTTGCATGTACACACATACTCTGTCTCTCTTACATACACAGAGAGAGAGAGAGAGAGAGAGAGAGAGAGAGAGACAGACGCACACACACACACACACACACAAACAAAACCACTCAACGTCTGGCACAGGCATGCTCTCCAACACCTCTTCTCCACATGCCTTCACCTCCAAAGCCTCCCACAACACAACACCCGAGTCCTCGTTTGTTTCCCCATTCAGACGTGTGACAGGCTGCCAGCGCTGAGCCCGTCTGCTGCGGCCCTCCTTAAAAGCAGGAGCCTCTCGGGCTTTGTGTGAGCACCTGGCCACAGGTGAGCACGGCTGTGGCCCCGGCAGGCAGATAACAAGCCCTCCACGCCGCTGTCTGCGGCACTTAACACCTGACACACCTCCGCCATGGCAACCTTTGACCTCTGACCCCGCGCTGACAGGAGCGGAGACGTCTCCGGGATACTTTCGTTTCTCCGCACAGCGAGGCTGCCCCGGGTCCTTTTCTTCTCTCCCACTGATGGGTGGCCTGGAGAGGGCCAGCGTGAAAGCTATCCTGGCATGCCGGAGAAGGGAGGAGGGGGGACTGCACAGGTGTTCAGGGACTCCACACCTCTCAAGTTCAAAAGCCAGCGAGTCCTTAGCAACACAGGGAGAAAGCCAACAATGCCCTCCACCCCCCGCCTTGAGGGAGTGAAGTTCTCACTGTCAGTTTGAGGAAGCGCTTTTCTTTCTGCTCAGAACACACACAAATATGACTGCCATTTTATGGCCCTCAACATTGTCACAGACTTCGTATAGATCAGTGGTACTTTTTCTGTCACTCTCCACTTTGGAGGTGGGGGATTTTCAACCCCCACATGAGCCCATCACCCCAGCAAAATGGTTAACATTCACATTTTGTTTCCAAATTATTTCCCTTCTCTGCCCCCAGGATCTGGTGTTGTTTTCATTTACATGTAGGCCTGATTATGACTCCTATTTTTGTGTGTGGCTATTTTGTCTATTTGGATCTTCCTTGTCAAAGATGAAAGGCATTAATAAAGACAGACACATTTCCCCACCTGTCATGTCTCTATTCCCCACTAGTGGGGCCCGCCCGACAAACACTGCTATTCACCCCTTGCAGTCACGTGACGGCTCCATGCTGGACGGCAAAAAGATAGGAGACGGACGGAAAATTACATTATGTCATAACGATTATGATGAACTGAACACCATTACTATAACATCTTTGTAGTTCAATGTATTGCTGTTCGGGGTCTGATGTTAAGAATGTCATATCAGAACATGAAATAATAACTTAGCTGCCACACTTATTAGCTATTCTAGCTAACTTTTATCGTAGCTCATAGTGCTAGGGCTAATGTAACTCGTCAGTTTGTACGTTGACCAGCGAATAAGTAAGCTTACTTCTTACATGTCTTAAGTTAAAGAATTGAAAGAAATAGGAAATAAAAAAAAAAACCTTGAAAGGTATTGTCTGTTTACATTCAGATCTTGCCATAGACTTTGCCTAAGTGCTTGTAGTCTGCCGTCCTGTTCAGAGTCTATGGTTGCTATAGCAACCGCTGCTGTGCTTCATACACTGACTAGATAACCATGCAATTGTGGTTGAAATACTCCCGAAACACAAAGAAAACAAACCAAAATATATCTATGCAAGAACATGGGATGTTGTTGTATTCCAAACAATAAGCCAACAGTCGTGGAAGGACATTGCTACGGTTAAATCTCACTATAATCTCCTAGCTGTGCGATATGTCCCATTACAACCCATTGATTTGATTCGTGTTCTTGCCGTCCACTAGGCTATTTTGCTGTGGCGCGAACAAAACGTGACGTCACATGCAACGGGTGAACAGCTACTTATGCCTACTCATCATTGACTTCAAAACCTTAAAGGGGAATTCCGGCGACACATAGATCTCCGTTTCTCGAGGTCACCAAGTACTGACGGTACGAAAAAAACAAAAAAACAATTGGTTTTATCTAGCTCCAGTTGCTACAGCCAGCAGCTAAAGACCTTAAGGCTAAAATTTGTCGGATTTCCCCTTTAACTTCTAGAAGGGGGAAAAAACAGCTCAGCAGCAGCTAATCCTCAAACTGTAGCTTTCACAATATTCACAAAACACAATTCTATGGGCACATCTGTGTATTTTGTAGACGAACCCTCTATATCTATGCTCTAAAATGATACATTAGAAGAACATCTCTCCTCTCCTTCACCCCTCTGTGACATCACACTCCTTAAAGGGGCAGTGATGTGTGGCGGTGGGCTCTAGTCCAGCCGCCAGCCCTGACGCTGGTGTCACTAATTTAATGCACACGTGTGAATGAGTGTGTCACTTTCTGCCCTCCGCGCCCCCGCAGAGGCCCAGGATGCATCTGTAGAGGCGAGCAGACGGAGGCCACAAACCCCAGCACAGGAGCCGAAACACTGCCCACCCTCTAGAGCCAAAATGGCTGCCGGTGTTTGGCTAGCGGCCTCATGCAGGACAGAGGAAAGCAGAGTGTGTGTTTCCTGGGTGACCGTGCGGCAAGGCCAGAGATGGAGAGATACAGGGTCTCTCTCAGAGAGCGCGTCACAGGGTGTAAAAGAACCACGCTGTGTGTGTGGCCCACTCCTGATGGAGGGAAAATAAACAGCGACGTCCGTGTCAATGCTATCACAGTTCAGCCGCTGGTCATATGACTCCGGCCCTCATAAACCACTCTCTTATATTTTATGTCATATTAACCGCAGCTCCAGGTCTTTTTTTTTTAAATGCTGTACAAACATAATGCTGCTCACTGACGGTAAGGGCACAGTGAAGGCACAGTCCAGTGGTGAGATGATGACAAAGATAGAGAAATGGTTTTAGTGATCATTAATTTAATGTACACAGAGTGGACGCCATGTATGTGAGGGAGTGAGGCAGCTCATTTACTATGTGTACAGTGTAGATAGTATATGTGAGTGTCAGAGCCTGCCTGGACTAAATGACCTTTGTGAGGGAGCTGTGCAAAAGATTGAATAAATGAACGTATGTTCAAAATGAATCGAAGTGAATGAGATCTTAACCTTCTAACACTGTTCCGGTCAAAAATGACCAATTTACACATGCTCTGTACCATAAATATGGCATTTTTCATCAGATTGCCTCAAAATCTTATGATATCCTTCACAAAAGGCTTTTGAACACATAGAATTGATTAGGACTACTTCCTTTGAATTTTGAGTGATTTATTCAACTTAGAAACACTTTTTTTGTTCACGGTCAAAAATGACCGCCATAGGAAATGATTGGGAAAGAATATCATTTTCATCCAGGAGATAAAAGACATCTCTCTCCACACACTCCTACAACTTACCACACACACCCCCACACACACACACACACACAAACAGACACACATAAAGCACACACACACATGTACACCCACTCACAGACACACACACACACACTCAGTACATGTTGTCAGTTCATGTTGTCATGTTGCCACTCGTGCGTGTGAACCACCAAGGTTCGCACACATATGCATTCCCACACATACAGAAACACAACCACCCACACACACACAAACAGATACACACACACATGTACACACACACACACACACACACAGTTTATGTTGTCAGTTCATGTTGCCACTTGTGCATGTGAACCACCACTGTTTGCACACACATGCATGTATGCACACACAGAAACACTCACACACACACACACATTTACACCCACTCTCTCTCTCTCACACACACACACACACACAGTTCATGTTGTCATGTTTCCACTGTGCATGTGAACCACCAGTGAGTGTTTGCACACATTCACGCACATATAGAAACACACACTCACACACACAAACACACATGTTGTAGATGTTAATTATCTAATAAGGTTCTGTTTACAATAAATGTTCTATTAAATAATACTTTTTGTCATAGTATTGGTATTTAAGAGCAGTTAAAACTGTCCGGTCAAACAGTAAATTAAGGGGGGTAGCAACGAACAGTGTTTAAAGGTTAAGAGTGAGAAGGGGAGTGATTGAGAGACCATGTGGGAGAGTGAGATGACATGAGTGAGAGCATCAATGACTTAATGATGAAACGGAGATGGAGAGAGAGAGTGAGAGAGAGAGAGAGAGAGAGACTGATTTGCTCCATCCTGTGATCTCAGCGGGGCTGGGGCAGATGGTGCTAGTTTGGGATGGTTTTAGGATTAAGGGCTGAAAACGAAGAGGAAAAGACAGGGATCGCTTTCACCGCCTCCTCCTCTCTGCCAGAAGGCTCTTCAGACATGGCCAGACCGTCATTAGAGAAACAAGCCGCACTGATTCCTTTAGGCAGAGCGCCAAAAGCCATCATAAAGTGCTCTCCATTCAAAGTGCACCTTCAGAGTCCCAAATTTGACCCAATAAAACCAGACAGGGTTTGAAGTCGGAGGCGCACACCTGCGTGATACGTGATATTCACACAGTCCTCATTGTGATGGGTCAATTCCGCCATCATTAAGGGATCTGCGCGCAGCCAACACCCGCATGAGGACACCTATCTGCTTAAGGACTTCACTGTTGCCTGAACACTCCATGGTGTTGATAATGCTCGTATTTTTCAGTGATATCTGTTTCATTAAATCAGTTTGTCACCAAGTACCAGGTTCTGGGATCCCAGGTGTAACGGTGAATCTGAAATAACACCCGAACAAAAACAAAGGCTGCAACAGTACCAGGTGTTTATTTAGTTTTTTTTTTTTTTTTCAAAGTGACCGTCTGCTGACGTGCTGGAAAAGTGAAAGACTTCTAATGTGCTGGTGAAGTTCTGTATGAGAGTATGTGAAAGGTTACGGTGCTATAACAATGTTAATAGTTAATTCTAATTTGTGTCTTTTTCCATTTTGTTTCATTTTCAGAATGGACAAAAAAAGACATCTGGGTCTTTGATTTTTTTTTTCTGTCATTGGTGGTTAAGCACATGCCAAACATTCTTCTGGAAACACCAGGGCAAACAAAACACCCAGGCAGCCTCAGTACAAAAGGAGCTAATTTTGTTTTCATAACTCTATTTTGGGTGAGCACCTTCGACTAAGCCCTCTCACATTCTTTTTTCTTTCTCTGTCTCTCTCCCTCTCTCTCTTTTCTGCGCACATGTGGGTTCAAAGGGATGTGCGTTCAGGTGAAGGTGAAGCCTAACTCTCCACCTCGGACCACCCGAGACAGGCCTGCTGTGCCGATGATAGGCCTGTTGTAAGCCTCGGAGACAGGGGCTCTGGTTACCAGCGTCCTCCTCCCCTTCGACTAGCGGCCGCAGGATCGTCTCTCATCTCTCCTCACCTGAGTCTTAACCTGGACATTGAGACGCAGACAACTGAAGTAACCTCAGGTGGCTGTCGGAGGGAAAAATGTGCCGAGGGCGCGTAAGCCGCTGAAGTAAACGCACGGGGTCTGTACGTCTGGGGGCACTGAGAGACTTCCACAGTGGTCCACTAAGAAGGTGGACTTGTTATAGATATTGTGACAGAGAATCTGTATTTGTGTCTCTGACTTTGTGTAAAAAAAAGAAAGACTTCAAGAAACTTTCTTTTTTCAAAAGATGAGATACTGTAAGTTTCCTGTAAGTGTCAAAAACAGGCACACAGACACACTCACGCGCATACACACACACACACACACAGACAGACACACACACACACAGACAGACACACACACACAGACACACACACACTCACACCACACACACACAAGCACTCAAGTGCATTCCCATCTCGGAGGGCTCGAGTGGTGGTGGTTGGTGTGTGTTGGTGTTGATGAAAGGCCAGTGCCACCTTTGTTAGTCTGACTTCATTGTGTTTCGCTCTCAGGCGAAACTCTCAGAGCCCAAGAGCTGAACCCAATCCTCGGCTCTCTCAATAGGCCGACTCCAGAGAGGGGGAACAATAGCTGCCGGTTTGGGTGTTCCCAACAAGAGGCCAGCCTCTGGGTGCAAATATCCCTCCTCATCAAATATTCAAGGGCCTCCACTGATGACTGTCACTCAGGCAGGGAGAAGAGGGCCAGCCGATCCTTTATTCACCGCTGCCTCAAAGACACCGGTGGATAAGTTGACAGGGGAGCCAGATTTCAATGGGAATCCATTGAAATGCAACTGTAGGTTGCTACTGGATAAACCAGACCGAGACATGTTTTTTAAAGGATTGTATTGTTATGATTATGAGTCTTATGTGAAAGAGGTATAAACGATAGCATGGGGTTTTAGGTAAAACTTTTTTTATAAACAATTCCAAAAACAATCATGCTCTCAGAAACTAAAAAAAATAAGAATTAAATGTTCTGTTGCAGATATTTGCTTACATAACACACAGTGTTCCTACAGGTGTGAGCTTAAGGTTATCAGTTAGCCCCTTAGTGTGTGATAACATCAGAGCTAGGTGTGATTCTTGGAACAGAAGACAAATATTAATACATGTCCCAATGGGCAAACCGCACACACCTTCCCCTCCTGTTTTGTGTCGGTTCGCGGATTAGTCACCCTATCCCTCAGTGCAGCGAGATTTCTGTTCCTCCAGTTAATGAATGTTGTGTGTCATCATATTTCTCCAATGCTCCATTTAATTTCTTTTCACCAGAATACAATGGGGGTGGAATAATTCCTGGGCCAGTATTAAAAACCATAAGTGGTGTTAAGTCCTGTCAGACAAACAAAGCCGGCCAGAAAATATACATTTTTTTCTATGGTCTAAATCTGTTCCGACGATACTGTTTCAGGTGACATTCTCTCTCGACACACCTGAGACTGGTGACTTTTTGCATGGAGAAGATTATCCTCTATGGAGTGTGGAGCTCGAGTATTGTCACACGCCAACGATATGAATAAGGAACGACTTGGCCGCAAAGAAAAAACAGCCGGGGAGGACGCTCGCCACCGCCAAAGATTAAACCGATAAAGCATCCACCGATGTCAGAGATGAATAAGTAAACGAATAAATGGGTAAAGAAACACCCCACGGCGAGAAAGAGAGGGGGGACCCTCCGGTGACTCCCAACTCCCCCTTGACAGAGAAATGTGATCATCATAAACGGGTGGGGGTGCAGTGAATTAATTATGGGGTTTCCAAATATGATTCAATAATTCATCAGATAATTGGCCCATCTTAATTGGTTGTGGGCCATGAAAGATGCATGGCGGTCCTTAAGTGTGCCACACCAGGAGCCACTTATAATGATGACAGATGGCTGATTGTTGGTGTGGTGTCAGGTGGGATGCCTTTGTCATATTCACACTTCTGCCTGTTAGAGGCTCAGATCAAGTTCTTCAACACCGACCAACTCAGACGGAGCGAGACACTGTTTTTCTCGCGCTCCCTCTCTCTCTCTTTCCCTCTCTCTCACCCTCTTTTTCTTTCTCCTCTTTCTTTTCCTGTTTCTGTTTTCTCTTCTGAGGGCCAACGGTGACTGGTGAATTATTGAGGTGTTGTTGATCACGACTGAAGTGCCAACTTTTTTTTTTTTGCATAGGTGGGGCGAGGGGAGGGTGGGATGTGGCGGAGTAGTCATCTTAATCACTCAGAGGTATTTTTTAACAACACTCGAGCAATGCATTGGATTTTCCAGCATAAATATGCCAAGAACGCGTATCATTTACAAGGTGTATCATTTAATTCTATAATTTTGAAAAAACATCACTTTGTGTAAATTAAATCATATAAAATAGCTTAAAGGTGCAGTCAGCAATCGTCCACAATTTCAAGCCCATAACATTTTTTTGTCACATTCAGCAATCATCTCCTCACGACCGCTAGCTGCCTATTCCATGAGTACACTGTAAAAAAAAAAAACGGTCTCTAAGCAGCCCAGGCTCCGAAAACTGGAAAAAAACAAAGTGGGGGCAGTCTGTCCCTCAAACAAAAATGAAACCCTGTGTGCAGTTTCTCTGGGAACACTGAATACTGCGTTCGTTTGGTTCTTGGTTATAATATCCTATACGTTGTTTTGGACAAAATAATCTGCTAATACATTTCAATACAAAAAAACACAAACAAACACGACTTCTTGTACTTTAATGTATTTGTCCTATGATTCAACCAATTTCAGATACACAGCTACCAATTTAAGCCTTGCAAGCTCAGGAAACATAACAGTGTACTGTTGATATATCCTCTGTAGGAGGACAATGGCTCCTCAAACAGACACTGAGCCTGTGGTAGGTATCAGACCAGGATTGAACACATAACCATCAAGTGAATGCCATGAAAGTGCTGAGCCTGCCCTTGCTTTCTACTATGCCACATACTATGGCCTCTTTCTCTTCGTTCCCAACAGTCAGGGCTGAACAATACCCAAAGTGCATAACTTATTTCAGGACTTTCCCTGGCCAAGCACTTACACAAACTTAAGCACTGTTAAACATCATTAACCCTGTAACAATAACATTCAGCTTGGGCGTCTTTCAACACATTCACAACTCTGCAGGAGTAAACACCAAATTAGAGCAATCACAAATGTATTTGTTTTTCCTCGCTTGTTGCCCTCCAAATTAGCCAGAGGTAGCGGTGGACCATCCATCAGATTATTTTCAATTCATTAACATTGCATTAATAAAATGTTCAATTAGCTTAGTGTATGTTTGGTTGTTTACAGAAGGAGAAGAACAAAGTTTAATCACTAATGAAATGATTAGTTCTAAAACACACACACACACACACACACACACACACACACACACACATACACACATGCCCCTATACGTACATGCATGCACACATGCCACACACACACACACACACACACACACACACACACACACACACACACACACACACACACACACACACATGATACATAGACACACACAGTGGCATATAAAAGTTAAATATCTTTTGATCAAGTACTGCTCTGGTGCATTTTCACACATGCTCACTTAATTTCTTTGTGTGTTCAACACTTTGTGAGTTTCCTCTCCCTAATGACTTAATAATTTGAACACACTTAGGGCAGCTCATTAGCCGCCTATGAGGACATTGACCGAGGAAACACCTGTTCATTTACTTAATGAATACTGAAAACACCTCCCGGACCCGCTCGCCATGAAAATAAACCCCGAAGTGGCCTTTTGCGTCTCCACAGTCCAAAGAAACACAAACTTTTAATAGAGACGCCATACTGAAAGTAAATATATTCCTTCTTTCTCCAAACCAGACCTCTGTTGGCCACTGGTAAGTGTAGGATAGGCACACTCTAAATCAATCCTTTCCTCACGTTCCTGCCCGCCACTGATATAACAACGAAATTCATGCATTAGATCATCTCGTTTTTTCTCTCTCCCGTAGCTACAACGACGGGGTTGTCTGCGGCTCTATAACATCATCTGCGACAGACTGGTCTAAAAGTTTCAACACAGACAGACTCAAACGAAACTAAACAAGCCACTTATCCAGAGAGTTGTTCCATTTCTTTCAACAACCACAAAGAGATATCGACTTGCCAAGAAAAACATAATATCTGATGGGATTGGGCAAGGCCTGCCTGGTGTGACCCCATCCTGATCATGAAGCCTGGGCTCACACACTTCCCCTTCTCCAGCCAGGACACAAACTTTCTATTGATGGTTGGCAAATATGATAACATGACCCTTCTAACTACAGAGCAATGTTTTGTCTTTGAGTTTTCCATATCAAATATTGCTATTGGACTACAGCATGTTTAGTCATTTGTTTTAGTGTAGGAATGTCAACGTGTGTGTGTGTGTTTGTGTGTACTGTGTGTGTGTCTGAATATGTGTGTGTGTGTGTGTGTGTGTGTGTGTGTGTGTGTGTAAAGTAAGTGTGTGGTGTGTGAGGATATATCTGAGTGTGTGTTTGTGTTTGTCGTCCATACATGTGTTTCTCCGAGTGTATGAGCATGTACACAAGCCTGTTGTGTGTGTGAGAGAGTGAGTGAGGGAGAGAGAGAGAGAGAGAGAGAGAGAGAGAGAGAGAGAGAGAGAGAGAGAGAGACATCAGCCATTTCCAGGCCCAGGGAAATGTGCTGATATGTGGGGTCCTAAATGCCAGGACTGGGTGTGAAATAGATCACATAGACCCTCATGGTAACAACCATGTGTTTGGTCAAAACAACCTTTATTTTACACCAAACTTACCCCAGAGAAACAGCCTTGACCGTACTGTCAATAAAAATGGTCGAGCCTTAGGGCTGTATATGCTTAATGGCAGGATCAGAGGGGACTCTTTAGGGAGGTTCACGTATTGTTCAGCTCTTGGAGCTAGTGTAGTTGACTATGCAATCACTGACATGGACCCCAACTCCTTCAGAGCATTCACTGTCAGGCGGCAAACTCCACTATCGGATCATAACCAGACTAACATCTTTCTCAAAATCATACAGCAGCCCAAAACAGAGTCCAGCAAGCTATTCCGTCTCAATGGGACATATAGATGGACTCAGGACAGCCCAGATAACTTTTTAAAAGCTCTAAATTCTTCAGAACTAAAACAATGCATTAGATCCTACAACTCAAAATGTTTTGAGATTAGCAAAACTGGTGTTAATGAAGCCACAAAAGAACTAAACAAAATATTTCTGAAAGCAGCAAATGTAGCTGGCATGAAGAAGTCTAACAAAAATCGAAAGCAAAGAACAAAACTGAAGAAAAAATGGTTTGACAAGGAATGTAAACAACTCAGGACTAGATTGAGGCATATTTCCAATCAAAAGCACCACCAGCCTGAAAATAAAAATCTTAGAAAGAACTACCACGAAACTCTTAAACACTATAAAATGTTGCTGAGAAAGAAAAAACAGAATGACACCAACACAACTCTCAGCAAAATCGAAGCATCTATACAAAATAATCAATTTTGGGAGATGTGGAATGGTCTGAGCAAAACAAAACCACAGAACTTACCGATTCAAAATGGTGAAATCTGGAAAAAGCACTTTGAAAATTTGTATACAGACATCCAACCTCAAGATCTACATTCGAATTATGAAAAAAACATGAAAAAATGACAATCCCTTGAAAAGACAATTAAAGACAACCAAAACCCCCTTGACTTCCCAATTACACAATTCGAACTTGAATCCAAAATTAAAAAACTCAAAACAAAACAATCCTGCGGCCCTGATCACATCAGAGGAGAAATGCTTAAACACAGCACCCCTGAACTGCAAAGGGCTATACTCAAATTGTTCAATCTCACTTTAACTTCTGGCTGTTTTCCTGACATCTGGAGCCAAGGGTACATTATACCCATCTACAAAAGTGGAGATAAATTGGACCCCAATAATTTTAGAGGCATCTGTGTGAACAGTAGTCTGGGGAAGGTGTTTAGCAGCATTATCAACGAAAGAATAGTAGCCTTCCTTAAGGAGCACGATGTCCTCAGCAAAAGTCAAATTGGATTTCTTCCAAATTACCGCACTACGGACCACATTTACCCTACACACCCTAATAACTAAACATGTAAACCAAACACAAAAAGGAAAAATATTTGCTTGTTTTGTTGATTTCAAAAAAGCATTTGATTCAATCTGGCATGAAGGACTATTTTATAAACTTTTACAAAGCGGTGTAGGGGGTAAAGTTTACCAATTAGTTAAGGAAATGTACTCTGAAAACAGAAATGCTGTGAAAATTGGCAACAAAATTACAGAATACTTCACTCAAAAAAGAGGGGTGAGGCAGGGCTGTAGCCTCAGTCCAACACTGTTCAATATTTACATCAATGAGTTAGCGGTGCAGTTGGAACAGTCTACAGCTCCTGGCCTTACCCTAAACGAAAAAGAAATTAAATTCCTCCTCTATGCAGACGACCTGGTGCTGATATCTCCCACTGCACAGGGACTACAGCAGCACCTGGACCTGCTAGAGAAATACTGTCAGCACTGGGCCCTGACAGTAAATCTAAAAAAGACAAACATTATGATATTCCAAAAGAAGCCCAGATGTCAGGAACACAGATACCCTTTCAATCTAGGCAGCACCGCCCTAGATCACACGATGCAGTACACTTACCTCGGCTTGATCATAACTGCATCGGGGAGCTTTAGCATGGCAGTGACTGCTCTAAAAGAAAAAGCTTGCAGAGCGCTATATGCAATAAAAAGAAACTTCTGGAACATAAACATACCAATTAAAGTTTGGTGCAAAATATTCGACTGTGTTATCCAGCCTATTGCGCTATATGGAAGTGAGGTATGGGGTCCACTCAGTGTGCACAGCTACACTAGATGGGACAAGCATCCTGTAGAATCCCTACATGCAGAATTCTGTCGATTAATTTTAAAAATCCAAAAGAAAACACCAACCAATGCATGTAGGGCTGAATTAGGCAGATTCCCATTGGCCATCAACATACAAAAGAGAGCACTTAAATTCTGGATGCATCTCCAAACAAGTCCCAGAGACACACTGCATTTCATCGCAGCAAAAACTCAGGATCTGAACCCCGACAAGAGTCCTCTGAGTCAGCTTGTGCTGAGACTAAGTAATCCCCCTCTAACAAATACTAATACACTCTCTCAGCCAAGCTCTGCTTTTAGACTAAATCTCAACCAGATTATCCAGAAATCTAAAGAAAAATATTTGGAACATTGGCATAATGAAACAAAAAAACAAAACAAACTAGAATGTTATCGGGCCATAAAATCTAAATATGAATTAGAAGAATATCTCTCTACTGTCAGAGATATAAAGCAGAGACAGATCTTGACCAAATACAGACTCAGTGACCACAGCCTAGCCATAGAAAAAAAGGCAGACTAAGAAAGTCATGGTTGCCGAGAGAGCAAAGAGTCTGTGGTCACTGTCACGACAGGTGAGGTTGAGACGGAGGTGCACTTTCTTCTTCAATGTAAGAAATATGAATTTATTAGAGATACCTACTTCGATAAATTTACCAACCTAATCCCGAGTTCAAAACCTGGGAGAACAGGAAGTACTGCCTGTCTTACTTGGACAGCAAGGACAGACAGCAGCTCTTGCTGCTAAATATGTCACTGAATGCCATAGAGCGAGGGACAGTGATTAGACACTATACACATGAAATACCTACCAGCACAGACACACACACACACACACACACACACACACACACACACACACACATGTTTATATGTATAAATGTCTTATCTATCGTATGTTCTGTATTGTATTGTTTGATGTCCTGCTTTGGCAATGCAAAGAAATATTTGTCATGCCAATAAAGCTACCTTGAATTGAATTGAATTGAATTGATAGAGAGAGAGAAAGAGAATGACAGTTTTGCTCTGTCGCCTATGATCGATGAGGTGACCTCCACATGATGCTCAGGCCATGCAGCCAAAGCCATCACACAGACACACACACACACACACACACACACACACACACACACACACACACACCTTCCCTTCCAGCTCTAACACTCCAGGAAATTTAAAACTAAAGGCCACAAAGGGCCATGTAAGGCATCTCACCCTCCCCATCCAGTAATTAACCTATCGCTCACCTCTCTCTCTGTCTCTCTCTCTCTCTCTCTCTCTCTCTCTCTCTGTGTCTCTCTCTCTTTCTCTCTGTCTCTCCCTGTCTCTCTCTCTCTCTCTCACTTCACTCTTTTCCTCTCATCTCTCTATCAACTTTCTTTGGACTTTGTCCCTCATCGGACACTTCACACTACAGGCTCATCTCAGGAACCTGACCTGCTGGCCACTCCTGCGTTAATGGTCAGCGACACACAGACATCTCCTGTCACCACACTGTTTTCTGCTACTGTCCACAAACAAGTCACGTCAGGACTCAATGTCAAGCTAAGGTGTCAGGAGGCTGAGAACTACTAGTAGGCAATGGAAAAGAGTTTTACAGTAAATAAGTTTATGCAGTTAAGGGACATTATTTGAAATGATTGGATGTGAAGTTTACTCTGAATAGAATACAGTTATAGCTATAACATAATATTAGTATTAAGTCATAGTAATATAGTCTTAATATAGCAGCACTTACAGGCCAGGATTATTGCTTTAAAATATATGTTCCACTCAGGGTATGATATACAGTATGTGTCTAGCCCCTGTTGTTGCTACTCAAAGGGGGGACATTATGTGAAAAATATGTTATGCCAAAAATAGTATCAATATATAATATGTGCCCTCATAGGACTCAGGCCTCAATGAACAAGTTGCCATGATGAACTGAATACTTCACTCCTGATGTAGGGGAAATGACTGCAGTACTATTCGTTTCAGAACATACCTGAGCACAGATTGAAGTGGATGGTTACAATAATTGTTAAAAAATGATGTTTGAACTAGCGTTACATTATGGTCAATAAGTATATTATGGCGTGTGTGCGCTAAGCTCCCTGACACATAAGTAAGCAGTTCTGGCAGAGCAGAGAATAATATCTCTGTTATGGTAACACTGGCATTGCACAGAGCCTGTGCCCTTTCTTCATGCAGAAAAGAAACAGTCCTTTGAGCTAAACCATGCATGTACTTTGTATATTATGTGTTTGGTATCCGAGCCATTAGTCTCCGAAACGCGCTTCTTTGCCCAGGAAATAAGCAGTTACTTTGTTACAACACGGCTCGTCACCCACTTCCCCCCTCTCTCTCCCGTCGCCTTCCACCGGGCCCAGCGCAGCAGGAGTAAAGTCAGCGAAAGTCAACGAAAAAAGTCCTGCTGCACTCAAGCCCCGGCGAGTCCCAGTCAAAAAAAAAAAAAACAGCAACCCACCGCCACTCCAGTGTCCCTGGCTCTCGTCACGAGAACGGCAAGTCTTAAATCAAGCCGAGAGCAAATCGGTGGCGCTCTTAGCACGTGCTTACCGGGAACTCGGCACGTCACAGACAGCTCCTCTAGGGCTGGCCGTCCGGCCCACAGCGCCAGGAGTTTCCAGAGGCTCTTCCCGCGGGACCCTTACTCATCTGATTACCTCAGAGAGGGCTGCTTTCCATTAATAGTCCTTGGTGCCGTAATTTCGACCTGGAAGGCTTGTTCTCGGGGGCCCGCCGCCGGCTGCCGTGACAGAGGCCTTACGGGCCAGGTTTCCACACTGCCTGCATTGTGAGGGACAGAAAGAGGAATTTTACGTCATGTTTCATTATGTCAAAGCAGACTCCCTTCCCTGTCTGACAGGGGCAATTATGTTTGTTAACATGCAATCTATTTCATTGTGCTCCCCCATCCCGACCCCCACGCCCTCCCCCATCACCACCACCACCACCGTCATTTTAGGAATTACTCCAGCGAGTTGAAACCACAGTGCCCACTGAAGAGAACATGCTATGGTGCATCAAAGCGCTGGCAGGCACATTTCACACAGTCAGCCTCCAGGTATCTGTCCAAGGGCACAAAGAGCGAGAGCTTAAAGTATCCAGACCAATTACAGGGAAAGAGACTGACTCCATCAAGTCAGTTATTGCTTGCACGGAGGCCAGAGCGCTGGCTTTGGGTGCCAGAGCAAGGCAGGGTCCTAGAGTCCTCCAGCTAGTACAGCAGACAGGCCCACATTAGGACAAGGACGGAATGAATCGGAGCAGGACACAGAGTTTGATGTGTGGTCATAGGTTCAGTTCTAGGTGATGTGGAATCATGATTCCCTGTAGATATTATGGGCTGTAAAAATGCTTTCAGACCATACTCACATCCACACTAGCTGTCAAAGTTAAGTAATTGGCCATATACAGAATTGACTTCTTAATCCCTTGATGTCAAGTATATAAATAGATAGAAATATATTCATTACATGCATGAAGACTTCAAGATTTCCATGCAAGATTCTTTTTTCCATTTCATTAAACACTTACAGTATTTGTTCATAACAATAGTTGAATTTCCAGATTGTTTACAGTTATTATATTAAAAATACAAAATAACAGAATCATAGATTTAAGAAATCTTCAAATAAACAACAGCAGCCCACACAATAACCTGATTTGCAGAACTTATTTTAGACACATACACACACACACACACACACAGCATAGGTCACCATATAGCAAAACAGAATACATATATCACTGTATCATGTCATTACTTTATATTATGAACTTCAAATATGAAGTTGAAAGCTTTTACATTTTGTGCAGAAGTATATCTAGTTTCCTACGGGCTGCAAGCAATGTTGTACCTCAGTTTCTTAACTATTGAGGGATTTCACGTATTAGCACCTCCAGAAGCCGTCCCTCGAGTGAAACACACACCCCGTGCTGTCACTCACCAGTGTCAGCGACTGAGACCCGACTCCAGCGTGTCCACCATCTTGTTTTCCTTCGAGAGAAAGGCAGAGAAATGAACCTGGCAGACGCAGCACAGCACAGTGCCCGTCTGGCTTCACACCATGCCGAGATGATCTTTCCAGTCAAAAATATGGAGTCAATGTTCCACTCTATCACAGCGTGACAGACGCACGACACCTTTACAGTACCAGTGAACATGTCGTAGTTTTTTCACTGACATTTGGGTTGTTGAGAGTGGGGGAGCAGAAAGTGTACCTGTAAAACAGAAAAGTTAGAAAATCATTTAGGAAAAATTATAACAGCTTTTATGCATGGTGATGATATTATTTTAAGATTTATTTGAAATAGTGTTTGAATTAACACTGTGTGCATTTTGCTTTTCTACTGCTTGCTCATTTTATTTCATGGTTATTAGTGCTTTGAATGGGGGAAGGACACCAACAAAAAAAATAACGCGTCAGTTTCATTGCCAGAGACTTGCACTGAACGGCACTTAAAGGCTTTGAAAAGGGCCTGTATCATGTTTAGGGTTGGTAATATTTTGGGCACAAAGGAAGGTGAATCACAAAGTGAGTGAGGACAGTTGCAGGCAGATTTGAGTAATGACCTTGTAATCTTCCTCTCTCGTGACATTTCTAACCACACATTTTCAACGGCCTTTTTTTTCACCAGTCTACTGAGGAGCCAAACAAGCAATAATACTCAAAGTCAGGTCCACACCCAGCAAATGCAGCATTGTTCAGACATGCCACCCAAGATAGGATTTAGGTGCAGAGAAGAGCACGATGTAAGTGCCTGATCATTTTGTAATTACAGGGATTTGGGCTTTAATAATCATATCAGTGTGGCGGCTATTAAGATGGGATGATCTATATCAACCACCTGATCCACACAACTCTCTTCAGTAAGAAGAGCTGCCTTTCATCTGTTAATAAAAGGCTTTTTACATTAATCACAGGCCTGCCTGTAAGGCTGTCATCTAAGCTTTGGGGCAAGAGTCACACACACACACACACACACACAGAGAGAGAGAGAGTGTGTGAGAGAGAGAGTGTGTGAGAGAGAGAGAGAGAGAGAAGAAAGAATTCCACACCTCAACATACACAAAAGAAGCTAGTAATTATGTGTAAGTACACATAGATCATGATTAAGATTCTTAACAACAGCTAATTGCCAGTGCTTATTTTTATAAAGCTGCCACAACAGTCATTACCGTTTCCTTTTAACAGACTGTAAGTGAAACGTGTTTATGAGCTACGAATGAACAAGGTGAAATATTTGAGAAGTTACTGTGCAGGCTGTCAGGACAGGGATTTAGTCTCCATGGTGAGAGTGTGCAGACGCTGGCTTGCCCATCCTCTGAACAGACAGACTCCTTATAAATATAACTCTTTGATTGCCCACATCCTCATCTCCAGAATAGCCTGTCCGCCATGGAACTATGGAACTACTACAACTAGAAAAACAAGTGCTGCTGTAGAATAACAGAGCCGTCTGAAATCACATGTTCACACACACACACACACACACACACATACACACACACACAGGTACAGTATATGCATTCATAGTTACACTGTGCAATAATGCATACATATACATTATGCAATGCATGGATGCACAAACACACACACACAAACACACACATATGCACACGCACACACACAAATGCAAAAACACACAGACATACACCCTCACTCTCTCTCTCTCTCACACACATACACACACACACTCACACACACACACAGAAAGAGAGGGAGAGACCCTGCCTGCCTGCCTGCCTGCCAGCCAGCGTTTCCTGTCACATGGCAGCCCTCATATATAGCCGCTGAAGTCTAACCGCCTGTATAGGGGACTTGGCAGAGCCTCTGGTGGCTTCAGTGGCTTTGCTTAACTCACACGGACACCCCAGCGCCCAGCTCCAGCAATGCCATCTCAGGACTGCACACCCCCTCCCCACCCCACATCCTGCCCTCCCCTGCCCTGCCTTGTCCTCAGCGGTGGTTGTGGGGGGCCAAGTGTGCGGGGACTGGGTACTGGTGCTCATCAGATAGAGCTCTGGGGAGTTGGCTGCTGCCCGCTCCTGGTCTGGCCCTCCGAGCAGGCCTCCGTCGCTGGCGCTGCCCACTCAGCTCACCGCTCCCGTCTTTCGTCTCTCGTCTCAATCCACTCTGTGGGTCTGGCAGAGAGAGTGAGAAGGGAGAGAAAGAGAGAGAGAGAGAAAGAGAGAGAGAGAAGGGAAAGAGAGAGAGAGAGAGAAGGGAGAGAGAGAGCAGACAGAGAGAAAGGACAGCATGCACACTTACCATATTCGGTCTCTCTCTCTTCCTCTCTCTCTTCCTCTTCCTCCATACCCTGCTGACCTTGGCTAGAGGCATGCTGTTCACTGTTTTCCCCACTCTCCTTGTGTGTGGCTTCTGCTGTCAACGCTAAGCTTTGGCCATGGAGTAGAATAACCCCGAAGAGAGAGACCGGGAGAGAGTGTGACAGATATGAGGAGAAAACAGTAGGAAGCCCGCTACACTGGGGTGTTGGGAGAGGCATGCTGGGTAAGTTCCCCTTTGCTCGCAGAGGCCGTGAGCATACATACAGTATGTTGGTTTGCGAGGTGGAAGAATGACTGCCTCAGAGACAACCCATGCAAGCTACGCAGACTCAGGGGAAAGATGAGGGCATGTCAATCCGGAAGCTGGCACATTACACCACTGTAACATTCCCATGCAATGTGTCAGTGCTCAGGAGAGGCAGACAGTATACAATGGTCTGGCCACACTGGCATAGGGAGCTCACTAAGTATGTTAACTTTGTCTTTTTTACTATCTTTCCCAATCTCATAAGTTTTTCATTAACTTTTTTTAATGCTTAAATACCTTGGGTGAGAGGAGGGGGAACAATAGCTCTCTCTGTAGTGGTGTTTTGTAAGATTCCTTTGCGATGCCAGTCAACCAGTTGCAAGTCTAGAGGGAAGACTCTAAAATGGATAACTGTACAAAGGTCTACAGGATCACGTTACAGGTCACATATGAGGACTTTAACAACGCACATAAGCCATGGCTCAAGTATAATGTCACAGTTACGGTTTAGGTTTGTCTGATGTCACTGTTGTTTAGGCTATTTATTTATTAATTTGTTTGGCTTTGTTTTTTGTCTTTATTTATGTCTTTATTTATCATATCATTAAGATCAGATAAGATAAGATATACTTTATTGTCCCTCGAGGGGAAATTTGTCTTGGGCTGTGAGTCATTCTGACTTTGACTTAATTGCATGAATGGTTTGTAAAGTGATGAATGTTTTTTCATATAATTAAACTTAAAACAAAAAAATCTGATTCCTATCTCACTCAAAATATTTCACAACTAACAAACTTCAGAGTGCGACAGACTTACAAATTAATTTAGATCCAAAGCTCCATTGACCTCTGCTCATCTGTCAAAGTTTCAGCCCTTTTTCCTCGCATTATTTTACGCCATATATTATTCTTTCCTCACGTCTTTTCGCAGACTTTGAGTGTTGTGGGTGTTTAATCTGGAAACGGGCTGCAGTTGTTTTCTTTACTAAAACACCTGTCCAAACAGCGGCAAAGCCAAGTGCGAGTCCAGTCTGTCAGTGCTGGTGACAGCTTCTGACAGAGACGCAGCGAAGAAGAGAGAGACAGAGCAGACAGAGAGAGAGGTCTCTTGTTGACCACTCAAGCGAATCAGCATGCACGTGTTCACCCGCTCTGGATGGAGTCCAGATGTTTTTGAGGATGCACACGGTAGGCTTATGTGAATAAGTAGACTATGGCCTGTTGTTACTATTTCGGTGACTGGTCGATTGCTCCCCATGCAATAGCAATTGCAAGTCGATATAGCCTACTGTCTGTAACATAAAGGCTGCAGCCCCGCCCGTCTTATCAAGTCAAAAATAAGCCATAGGGCCTAAAATATCGCGTTTCCCTCTCATCAAACACAACCTTTTGCTATGAACACCCAGCTTTCAGTGAGATAAGCCTTACCTGAAACAGAATCTCACTCGAAGCTCAGTGAAGGCGACAAAAGACCACAACTGCTTAAGTGATTAATTAATACAGCTTACAGCAGTTTAAAATGGCGTTTGTATCATCTGTCTAGAATGGATTTTAGGGCTCCTTTTTTTACGGGGCTTAAGGCACAATGGAACGCCATCTCATTAGCCACTATCCGTTTGACAGTTCTGTTTCAACGAGTCCTCGTGGGCTGGAATTACAGGTAGGCTACTGCGCTTAAATTTCAAACACACACCACTGTAATATGTTTAATCTGCTTTAGCCTAGCCTACTTGACCCTGCCTTTCACAAACACGCCTTCGGACTTCAGGGCCCATTTTTTCATGAGTTGAATCTGACCAGGCCACCCTGATGAAAATTGCAACTTGACATTTAGCCAACACTGAATAAATGCTCTACCTTGTATAATAATGGCTTTATATCCTTTTTCATGCCAAGCACAGGACTGGATCACACAGTTGGAAGTCAATTGGTAGCCTAATGCTTAGGCCTTCTGTGGCGAGTGTGGCCTACATCAGAAAAGGCTTCAACATAAAAACTCAGTAAAGGAAGAAGGCGTGATTAAACATTGAGGTGAGTATAGGCTATGCTAAATTTAGTTTTTAGTTGACTTATCAAAGTCAACTAAAACCAATATTCTAATATAGTTGTCTTGCCCTTACATCACAATCCCACTTAAATTCTAACAACATACTTAAACAAAGGCCTATAACAAGCATTAAGAGAAGTAAGTTAATTCATACGATTACAATTTTATTCACACATGGAAAACACACACATGTACATTTATTTTGTGTTGTAACATTTTAATGAACATTCACAAGACTTTATCTAAATGTACAATATAGGCTATACATCCAACTCTGTATAAACATCTGCTGGGTGGTAGATATTGGTAGATTCAAAAGATGTAACTGCAGAAAAGCATCTCAATCAAAAGAAGCTTTCCCAATGAAATGCTGAAAAAGATAATTGCAAAATAGTGTATGTATGTGTATATAGGGTGCACCATAGAAAAAAAGGATAATTTAGATGTACTTTACAAATATGTACATTACATATAAGGCGAACAATGTGAATTTCAAAACTGTCCAACCATATGGAGCATATATCTGTTGTCTTTGTGTCGCAACTCCACTACACACAGGTGTCTTCTCATTTGGTCCCCATAATGCTGGTTTATACATCAACCCCCATAAAATAAGAGGTGACAATATGGAAATATTTGAGCATTAACAATGTTTAAAGCTGACCACAGTAATAAAAAAATATTTCAGTTGATTTCATATTGGTCACAGAGGAGGAAAAAAATATGCCTATGTAATGTAAAACATCAGATTTGTCTCCATTCAGTCTACTATACATACAAATCATCCATTTCTTCCCTAAGCCATGCTATATAGAATGGTATTTTTGAGGTACAGGAAGAACCGTAAAGCATTTCATGTCCCAGCCGTTCTTCACTGCAGCCTTGTCTTCTACACACACATCCAAAAACTAGAGCATCTCAGTCAAAGTGTTCTAATTTAATACTTTCATTGCATCTTACGTTACATTATATGATTCCCACAAGGTGCTTCTCACATTTGGTGACTGCTCATTCTCAAAAGTCAACATTCATGATGAGATGTGACACCTTTTAACACAACTTTACATCCAAGCAGATTTTATGAAATACCTGTTGACGATATAGAAATACAAATTTTATATATTTTTTCTTTATTTTAAAGGAAAAAAAACAACAAATAACTATCCAGCTTTAAAATAAATGCTATTTTTTAAATGCACTAATTGGCAAATGAAAGCACTAAAAAATAAAATAAACATACAAACACATTTTCCTTCATTATATTAAAACAAACATATAAGAAATAACTGAATGGATCTCCATGCACACACCCAGTTTTGGAGTAGCCTACCACCACGGCAGAACTTCTACTGAAGTTAAGTCATTCACAGCAGCCATGTTCCCCACTCACCCTCCGAGGCTGAACAGAGTCTACAGGGGAAACCCTACCTCGGCAACCTAGCCGCTGAGGGAGGGATTACGGACATGCAGTCAGCCCTAGTACAGGTGATGGACACTAGAACGGCCAGGTCCCCAGACATCGCTACTGCACTAGCTAAAATAGAAGGATCATAGGTGACATAATAGTGCCAGGAAGGCAGTTAATGTATCCTTCCAACAGCCAAAAATATAGATGATTTCTATATGTAAACATCAACGGTCATTGATCAACAGTGGTTCGGGATGAAAAAAAATTCTACTTTCCAAATGGTTGATGTTTAATTTTTATGAAACTATGTTGTACATAGTATTTGCTTTCCACTTCTGCTAAGATGAACCAACGTTTGATACAAGAGAGAACAGCAATCTTGCATTCTGATGGACTGTATATGGATCATACATTTAGTGAACACTTGGTACTTCCCCATTGAGAAGACTCGTTTTTTGTGGTGGTGAAAGGGGATAAGTAAATAGTGTGTAGACTGGATTATGCTGCACTGTCAAAAGTTACCTTGTTCCTTTTTAAAGATTTTGAGTAATTTGCGGATCACAGAGTAAAATCTTCACATCAGTAGTGCTCGTTCCCCACAAATCTCCTGCAAACTCCTCAAAAATAAAACACTGTTTTATTGTCTTCTGTACCTGTCTGAAGACATGTTCACACACGTGTGGCATGATGTTTGATGAAGAGTGGGTCTGTAAGCTCGGAAATGTTTGTGTGTGCTTAGGTGTGCCTTTGTGTACATGGATGCAAGTGTCTGTGTACGTGCATGTAGGTGTTAAAGTACGCTTGATCGAAAAAACAACAAGCGAGAAAAGAGAAGTTGGGTGTTGTCTGCTCAGGTATCTGTGTCTGTTGTCTGTGTGTGTGTGTGTGTGTGTGTGTGTGTGTGTGTGTGTGTCTGCGTACGTGTACGTGTGCGCGCGCGTTTGTGCATGTGTGTGTGTGCCTGTGAGTGCGTGTGTGTGTGTGTGTGTGTGTGTGCCCGTGAGTGTGTGTGAGTGTGTGTGTGTGTGTCTGCGTACGTGTACGTGTGCGCGCGCGTTTGTGCATGTGTGTGTGTGCCTGTGAGTGCGTGTGTGTGTGTGTGTGTGTGTGTGTGCCCGTGAGTGTGTGTGAGTGTGTGTGTGTGTGTGTGTGTGTGTGTGTGTGTGTGTGTCTGCATGCCTGCGTGCCTATGGTCTGTGAATGTGGCTTAGAGCCAGTCTGTGGGAGCAGCCCGGTAGAGGGCCTGGCTGCCGTAGTTGATTTGTGTAGCTGGCCTGTAACGGAGGTGAAGAGAAAAGGAGTGTGTGTGTGTGTGTGTGTGAGGGGTTCCATCAGCCACACGGAGAAGACAGAAGAGGAGAAGGAGCTGGGGGTCTTGGGGGGTGTAGGTAGGGGTCACTGTATCGTGCACATGGAACTGCGTGGGGGGTTGACCGTCCTGGCCATGGGCTCCTGACTGTAGTTCACAATGTCTGCCTTCACCACTCTCTGGAGACACACACACACACAAAGAGAGACAAAGAGACAGGAGAAAAAGCATCAGAGAGCTGTGTCTATAATTGACTATTCATCTTGTGTCTTCGCATAGTTTATACAGTGTGTTCACAGTCTGCTGCTACAAACCTCCATTAGTGGCACGCGTGTGTGCAATACCTCACGGGAGTAAAGACCTCCGCTTCCTCCACATCCGTCTTCTCACGTGCATCATGCTAAACACTTAAATCCAAATAGTCTACATGCCTCCACCCAGTTGCATGATCTTAATAGCACGCAATATGCACATTTGGATGACTGAATTAAATAATTCTGAGTGTAGGAGTATGCAAGACTGATATTTATGTATTGAACATGTTGGAGGAATGTTATGTTTTTAGTTTAAATTTTGTCTGTGTCAAATAAGTTTCAACTCAAATGGGTAAATGAAAAAGTGCTGACACAGACTGCTTACTGGAATCAACTATACTTAAAGGCCATGGTAAAACTACTCCAAACTCAATAAATATTTATATTTTTCTACCTGGCAGTATAATTATTCCATTCCTTTCCTGAACTCAATGAAACACAAACTATAGCTACAACTAAAGACCAGTATCTAAAACGTATATTCGAACAAGAAGCTTGTATTGGTCGTCAATGAGGAACCTACAGGTGTTGCTAGCTCCAAACACAGGAAGCTTGAGGAAGCTACAGGAGTTGCTAGCTCCAAACACAGGAAGCTACAGGAGTTGCTAGCTCCAAACACAGGAAGCTACAGGAGTTGCTAGCTGCTTTGGTTGGCACATACTTCCCACTACTGAATAGAGCAGATTTTGCTCTGAGTAGACTCCTGAGGAATAGGCCCTTCGTCCTGGGGATAGTCCACCAGCTCAGCTTTTACAATCCTCTGCCCAGAGGATCCGACAGGGGCAAGAGGAAGACCGACAGAAAACAAGACAGTGAAGGTTGGGAACAGAGGGAGGGAGAGACAGAGAGGCTGATGAATGATGAAAAGTAATACTGAATGGACAGTGAAGTGAACAACACATAAGAAATTAAGAATATAACAGACGAGAAGACAAAAACAAAAAGAGTTCAAAAGAAAAGAAAACAATAAAATAATTCAAACAAATAAGTGTTACACATAACTATTAGTGAACCTGGACAGTGCCTCTGTATGTATACAGACAGGACACGTGCGTGAGCATGTAGTAGAAGGGGCTGAAAAATGAATGTGCTGCCCAAGCGTGTCGTCCATCGTCTGACCAATCGGCCAGACCCCTCTATCTGAGACACACCCCCACCTCTCCCTGGCCCCAGACAGACGCTCGTGATGGAGTGGGCTCCCAGGCCGACGCTATCAGCTCGGGGAGGTCAGGACCTCCATGTAAAGCTCTCCAAACTTCACGTCGCTTAATGAGACTTTAGCTAAACAACCCCCCACACATATACACACGCACACACACTCAGTACTCTCACTCAGCTAAAACTGACAAGTCTAGCACACACTGGGCCCTCCTCATCTGTCTGTGCAACACAGAGAAATGATGCACTGTGGAAGAGCAGCACTGAGTGCTTTGGAGTGCTGTGGACTCCAACAGACTTTTGCTGCGAAAACCTCCTATTCGGAAGTAGTTTCAATATTTACCCTATGACTGAGGAAGCAAGGTCTTTCCAAACGCACTTTAACGTCCATGCTCTGGTTGGGACCCGTATCTACCCTCTTCCTCCTTACTTCTCTCTCGGGAAGCTCCACCGGCCTTTTTGCATATGGCCCTTCCTTTGGGGATCTTAGTCAGTGAGGAGACTGCTGTCTAGTCTGAGGGATCAGGCAAGCCCACTCTCTCTGTGTGTTTAGGTGGGATTAAAGCACTTGCTTTTATTTGAGACGGCCATCACAGAGGCTGATGGAGTGAGGACAGAGGTCACCTCGCACCCCCACACACCCCCAACCCATCCAGTGTGTGTGTGTGTGTGAAAAAAAAGGGACTGTGTGTGAGTGTTTGTGTGTGTATGTGTGATAGTGGCTGTGTGAGAGACAGAAAGAGCATGTGAGTGTGCATATGTGTGTGAGAGATTGAGTGTGTGTGAGAGATTGAGAGTCTGTGTGTGTGTGTATACATTGCCCATCAGTGCAGATCCATCCCTGTGGGGGTCAGGGCCCTGGTCTCTCCCATGTCTCCTGACTCTGCCTCCCTAGCCTGCTTGTCACCAGAGGGCCGTATCAGACGCAGGATTAATGCCTGCGTGGGAGCCCCTCACCCTCTAATCCCACCGCTCGCTCTCCTGGGCCAGCCTGAGGTGGGAGAGGTTGGAGGTGGATGTGGAGGGTGGTGGGCCGGTGGGTCTCGGCCTGCTGAGGCAGCAGATAAGCCCAAAATAAATTAGAGGGTCCCTGTCGAAGCCTGCTCTCGTCCCTCTGCTCCACCACCACCCTTTGGGCTGACCCGAGACCTCTACCTCTGGTGAAGGGTGTGTTGGAGGCCCGGCAGGTCAGGCTGCTCAGGCTGGCCCGGCAGGTCAGGCTGCTCTGCTCAGCAGGGCTGGTAGTGAGACATGCACACAGGCACGCTCGTGAGAGGAGGCGTACAGCAGGAAGCCCACGGTAGGGGAGAGAGGGAGAGAGCCAGTGGGTTCACTGGAGAACTTATCGCTCGCCTTATCAGGTCTGTTTCCTTCCAGATCACCGGCGATGCGAGTCCACAGATAACGCCAAAGCCAAAGCCTGACCCCACCTGGAGTTCATAATGTGTTGTTTCCAGGGTGAGATGTCAGACCAGGCCAGATCTTCCAGGACTTCTCTCACCGTCTCACCAAGGGGTGTACTACCCATAGTGTTCCCTTTACTTTACAGGAGTACATGTGATAGGTGAGACGCAAGGACTCACCTGAGACTGTTCAATCTCAGCCTTGTTGAGCTTCACACCTAAAATTTCTGCTGCCAATCTCTGGAAACACAGATATACCTGGAACAGACGCAGGTAACAAGATAGGATCAGGTGCAGCAGGCAGACACACTTAAAAAGCCACTTCAAAAGTAGTTTTGGTAGTTTTAAAAAGTACATTTGGTCTTTGGTATTATTATATTTCAATTAATTATGTTCATCACATAATTTTCAAATTTCTTATTTTTAAGAAGCTTTATTGTCACTCCTACATTTTCATGTAGAAGCGACATTTAGTACTCAGGTCCCAGTTGATTAAACAAAAACAACCCCAATAAATAAAAATAGTAAAACAATTAAAAATAGGAATCATGGGTAAAACAAATGCATCATCCTATCTAATAAATATATATCGTTGCAGTATGTGCAGTGAATGACACAGTGAATAATTTGTAAGCCACTTCGGACAAAAGCATCTGCTGAATACCTTCTCCTTAGAAACAATTGATCATAGCATGAATTGGATGTTTTTCGCTAGTCTATTGTCTCTGGATCCGGCATCCTGCCGTGTCAGTGAAGATGACTGATGATGAAGGAAATGATTCACATCGAGTTGGTGAAATACTCACAGAATCCCCCGTTTTTGCAGACACAAAATGGCTGACCAGACCGTTCTCTTGGCAGAAGCGCTGGTGCTTGTCCACCTTCACCGTCCGCATGTGCTCCAGATCAGCTGGGAAGAGAACCGATTCATGAGGAATCCGTTTCAATCATTAACACTGCGCCCCCTCAAGAGGCAACACATGGTAACAGCAGCAAGCAGGGCTCAACATTAACTTTTAAAAGTGGTTAAAAGTGGTTGCCAGCTTGGCAACCAGGCATGAGGTTTTGGTTGCCACTTAACAATTTGATAGCCAAGGGCAACCGGGCAACCACTAATGTCGAGCCCTGACAGCAAGGAAGAATCCTCTGACAAGCCTACAGTTTAGATCACAGATGCACAAGACACACTTCAGACACAGCAAGTTAGAAAAGTTTGTTATACTGACAAGCGAGCCCCTGAAGGAAGACGCATATTTCCAACTCCAAAGACCTGGACATATTACACACTTTAAATACATTCCAGAGAAAGAGAGCTAGAGCATGTAAACAATGCTACACTGAGATGGGTCTCAATGGCAGACAGTGGCAGACAATGGGACTAACCACCCATCAATGGCTACACTGCTTGGACTGACTGCTTGACGGGGGGCCCACGTCTCAGCTAAGATTACGGTCCCACACCCCACCCCACCCTACCCTACCAGCTCCACTTCTTCAGTCTATAGAGAGATGGGACAGCACTGCCCTGCAGGCATACACCTTTACGCTTTACCCTCTCACTGACCCGCACAGGGGCTCTGAAGCCCAGCGGAGACCATGGGCCAGAGACAATGTGGAGAAGCCAGGAGACAGTTTGAAAGTGTAAACACATCACTCACACACACATACACACACACAATCCATGTTTGTAACACTGTTTGTCAATACATCCTGGAACCAAATTTTGGAGTCATCAGTGCAGTGAAGTGGGGGTAGATTTGGGGTGCATAATGACAGCGGAACGCTCTGCTGTTCTGTTATGAGGGCTGCAGAGTGGCACCAGACGCTCACTCCCACACACTCAAGCACAAACACAGACACAAACACACACAGAGCGATGTTACGGCAGGGTCATCTGAGGGTCAGGAGGGGAGGTCATCTGGAGGTCGTAAGCAATAGCTTCCTTCTCCCTTTCCTGGCTTTTGTGAGGAGGCCTGGCCACACCCAGTATCCAGTACATATGTGTGTTTGGGAGCCGGGGGAGTTTGACGACTGTATGCGCGGTGTAGCATTTCTACCCTACCCTGCTGCCCAGTTCCTCTTTGTCTGTCAGATCATTCTTGCTGTCTCACTGTCGTTGTTTACCCTGTTCTCATGCCCCCTGGTATGAGTGTGTCTGTGTGTGTGTGTGTGTGTGCGCATGTGTATGTGATCAGTTCTACATACATCACAGACACACACACACCCACGCAAAATGAAAAGGTAGTCCTGCAGCCTCAGCCTCTTTCCGTGCAACACTAAAACCTAAAATAACTAGTTTCCTTTAGAAGAGATATTAAGGTTCTCACACCCAGATACGCCTAGCCCATACATTTAGGAGAAGACCACATCTAACCTCTCTCTGTGCGCGCATAAACACAAGTGTCCCAGCACCGTCCGCTGGTTATTAATTCCTGTAATTGAGCATGGCAGCTCCCCGCACGCTACCAAGAGGTAAACGGCCGCTAATCCTTTGGATCCTGCACACTTGGGCAGGGTTATCAATCACCTGTCAGGGGCAGATTAGCCAACATTAACACAGCGTGCCGAGAGAGCAGGGGCGCGTCAGGGCTGATAGCGTAAACCTCTCACTGATGAGCTCGGGCCAGAGTGGTCTGGGAGGGAAAAGCCTAGTCTGGTCAGGATACAGTGGATACAGATACACACACACACAAACACGAAAAGACACACAGACACAAAAAGAAATGGAAAATAGTAGGTGAAAAGGACACCAATGGCTGAAAAGTGCAATAACGATGAAATAGGGCAGTGATATCAGTGTTGCTAAATCGGGTCGCTTTATAGGCAACTTATGCCTCAGCATAAAGTTGAGGTCCAGAAGTCAAGCTTATTTCTGCTTTGAGTCTGGCGAAACGGGAAACCGCAGGTTGTGTTGACCATTCTGCAAAGCAGGAATGTCTGACAAGTCCTCATTCATTACAAATAACAATGCAGTAATGTGTGACTTTAGAGCAATATTTTTACACAGCTATTGTTACCGCGCTAGCCAGTGGCGCGGCCACGCCGACGTCTCTCCATGTGTGCTTTCGACGGGCGCTGTGACACGGGAGAATAGGCATATGTTATTCTGCTCTAGCTCTGCCCGTCGCCTGGAGAGTAGAAGTTATCACGTTGCCGCTCACTGGGCCCACGCGAAAACAAGGGAGGCCAGGAGACCTGAAGAGCCAGTGAACGTTTGACAGTCCTCCCCAACACAGTAGTGATGTATGAAAACAAACGTGGGGTTAAGGTATGTTCAAACTCCGGGAAACAAACCCCTGCATTCGTTTTTTTTTTTTTTTCTGCTCTAGGTTTTTTTTCGTGGGTTGTTGTTGTTGTTTTCATGTCTGGTTCAAACATGCACTTTACGAGCAAGTGGGTTAACGGACCCTGGAGGGTTTTGTTCATTCATAGATGTGAGCAAGTAAGCACAAAGCCTTAGGCGCAGTGCAATGAATGAAATTGCCACAGACCAGCCAACGCATACAGTAAGAGGCTACATGTCAACACACAATTTAGCCCATAAAGACTCCATGGGCCCACTGCCAAGTCTACACCACAAACAGCTTTGAACACCAAAACGCTTACTGACACACATTGCATGATGAGGCGAGACAGTCCCAAATCTAATCTAAACGCATCTTCCGAGCGCAAGGAGGAGCGGCTGGGGCGGATGTGTCCCTAATCCTGCACTTTTAAGAGTCGTCACCCCCACACACACCCCCCTCACCACCAACCCCCACCCGTCCTCGGGTCTCATTTCCAGTGAATGCAGCCCCCTTCACACTTATCAGTCAGACTCAATCTTCTGCTGACGATCTGGTTTCTCTCAGTGGCTGACAAACTGTATGCCGCGCTAGCTGGTCCCAGGAAGCGCGGCGCAAACACAAAATAAACTGTTTATGTGTGAGCAGTGGGGAGATAGCGTGACGGATCGTTTACCCGCGGCGAGACCGATGGCTCTACCTCGCCCCCGTCACCAGGCCTGTTTATTCTAGGCGCCGCCATGTCGGCCTGGCATTCAAGATGAGAAAAATCAGCTGAATATTCCTTGCTAAGGGTCCATTCTTTTCACTTGATAGACAGAAAGGAGGAAGGGGGGGGGTAAATATATACCTGTATCAGGGTGTTTTGAAAATGGGAATGTGTTGATGCCTTCAATTCTGAGTGCAAATTTCAAACAAAAAAGATTTTTGTGCAAAATATTATTTCCCCAAACTTTATAGGCTGATTGTAATTGATTTTTGATTGGATTTGTCATATATTCTCAATTCTCCCTATGTCCTTTGTTTATGTAGTGTCTATTCCACAACACTATGGATTTATATTATTATATCCACCTATTTCCTCCCTGCTAATGCATGCAGCCACACAGGTCATCTCCACAGGGCCCCTGCAACGCAACGCTGTGTGGTCCACAGACATCATGAAAACACACACCATATACACACAATCAGGGGTGACAGCGAGCCTTGTTCCCCTGCCCCGACTGCTGGGGACCAAGTGGAACATTTAATCGAGCGAGTTACTGCCCACGAATAAACTTGACATAACACAGTTAATGGCCGCCAGCCTCATTTAAGACAAACAACTGTTGGGGGTAATAAGAGAGAATGAGGGAGGTTTAGTTCACACCCCAAAAGTGAAAGCTGCAGGGGGTTTTATATATCCCAAAGGACTCCCTGTTCACTGGAGTTACCACACTCTCTGACGAGAGTTGAGGGTGGGTGGGTGTGTGCGGAGGGGGCGGTTAGGGAACTCCTGAACTCCCCCAAGCCCTCTCTCCATCATGAGCAAGGCCCAAGCGAGCGTGAAGTGGACAGTAAACACCGATGCTAAGAGGATGTCCCAGTGCCTTCCTGCTCCATTAGAGTGACGGATGTTGCATTATGAGGGCTGATGTCTCATTAGGTCGGTGGGCGAAGCTTTAGTGGCGAACGTTTACACAAGACAACGGTCCGCACACGTAAACATACGTCTGCCATAACAAATGTGCGCTAAAGGAAAACTTTGGTGCCATGCAGAAATCAACCAAGTCATTTCTCCTTATAGAACCTTAGTGAGATACGCTTATTCTCAGTCATTAGAATCTCTTATTAAAGCAACACCAAAGCACTTTTCCTGTCGCACGCACGCTATTTGTTTATCCAGCATTGGCTTTGGAAATAACGAGGTCTACAGACAAGGTAGAGTAGGTCGCATAATTTTATGAAAGTATGATGTATTGCGACATCAGAAGCAAGTCAAATTTGTAGTTTCTTATGTCTCATTCCATCAAACTACAGATCCGCTACCCGATCTGGCAACCTTGCATAGTGCGGTTATAGCCGATAGAGGGTCGCGAAGAGAATGCAGAAGTGCCGTTCACCGTTACGAGTTGATGAACCACTGAAACGATTTTGGAAACAATATTTTAAGGTACAAAAAACTCTTTGGTGTTGCTTTAAGCTTTTCAGTGAACTGCAGTGATTGTATTCCTATGTTATGTTCTATAATCATGCTTAGTTTATAGGTCTGTAACATTAGCCAACATTAATTCAATATAATTATAATTTGTATTGAATATGATGCTTGGTTCATGTTCAAGTGATGACATGAACACTGTTAGTTGAGCAAAGCATAATGTGTGTATGTGTTGAGTGTATCGAATGTAATTCATCAAACCATAAGCTAAATAAGCATCCTAACTTGTGAATGGTGAATGGTAATTCCAATGCTAATTAATGTATGAACTACTATTAGTTAAGTTAACATAACGTTAAGCATACAACACAAGGAAAATTCAATTCATGGTCAAAATAACCATGAAAATGAGACAAAACCCCAATAGAATACCATAGACAGGATGGGCGAAGATTATATTACTGAGAATGGAAAAACAAAATGTTCTCATTTTCACAATTATTTTTTATTTTGTGTTTCATATATGCGACGAGACGAAATTTTGTGATGAATAGGAACACATTCTTCTGCAGAAGCGGCTCCTTTAAATAGGTAGGATATTAGTCTATATATGCCATGACTGAGTAAAACCCCTGTGCTCTCTGAAGCCAATTTAGCCCCTCAAATACGCAGCATAAGCACATTTGAAAAGTGTTTTTCTGAAAGTGAGGTTTTAGACCAGTGCCATTTCCAGCATCCAACATTAAGGCCATTCCAGTGCATTTGCCCCGCCGAAAGCTAATTCATTTCGGCATTGACTGGACTTTTTATGCATCCACTGGCCCATTAAACGGGACCATAACATGAAAATCATGCGCAATATGAAAACAAACTGTTTAACATGACATGAGCGCAGCTCGTAAAAGCACCACCAACTCTGAACCAAAAGGATCGTTTGCTGCTTTCCATTTTTTGCTCCAAGAGCGACTTGAAACAAGTCATAAAAAGTGAGCTTCCCGCCTCAAATCCAAAACAGGACAGAATGCCCGCTGTTGAGCCTCTCACAGGAACCCCGTGAGCCCTCCATTACCGAGAGAGAGAGAGAGAGAGAGAGAGAAAGAGAGACGGGGGGGAAAAACCCCTCTCCTGCATTCATTATGCCAGTGTAGCTTAAGTGCAGGATGAAGTGTTAAAATGAAGTGCTCGGAAGGGTCCTGCTTTTAGCCATGCCAGTCCCAGGCACACCAAGCGTCCATTCAGAAAGTGTAGCGGGCCAAAGCCGGCGGGAGCGCGGGCCACGGACGCCAGCGCAGCGAGTGTCTTGTTTAGCAAAAACAGTCTGGACATTGTTTACAGCCAGCGGGGGTGTTTATCTTAGGGAGCGAGAGATTTGGAGCCCGGGCGAGTCAACGAGGGCGCCCAGTTAAAACGAGCGCAGGTGATGGGAAGCGGCAGTCCCCTTCAAACAGCGATTAACCGCCATTAACGCTCACGGCGAGCTCATTTGAAAGGCAAATGAAAACAAATATATATATATTACTTTAAAAGGAAACAGGACTTCTCTATCAATCTTTCACATTTTCTTCTCTATAGGCTATATACACCTCAGTTATGGACTGGCATGATTCCAAAGACTCACCATGCATTAAAGGCATGGCAACAACACTGTACCCCTGATTCATAGCATGGGTCAGATCAGGATGGAGTGAAGCACCAAAATGTAACCCCATCTGTCATAACAGCAAACGTGTGGATGAAAAGGCAATGCTCTTAGAGAGAGAGAGAGAGAGAAAGGCTAGCTATTAACCTGATAGGGATGAGGTTGTCTGCCGAAAAGGCTTAAAAAGCAATAACAGTAAAATAAAAAAATACAAATTGTCCTATCATGATATTTGCACTAAGATATAGAATTGCATGTGGCTGCATTAGCCTTGTGGAGCTGTAGATTGAAAGGCTTGTTGCGATAAGGCGGGGACGTCATGTGACTGGCGTCGGCAGGGCCGTGGGGGCCTGTGAGGGAGGCCTGGGGGGAGGATCTGACACACAGAGCGGCCTTTGTGTGGCGGTGGGCCCAAATAGGCCCGTGGTGCCAAGGGAAGGGGGTTCCCTCACGGTCAGAAGTGTTCTGTCGACAGCCCATAGATCACAGGCTCATCTTTCCACCCAACAAAGAGCCAGAAGGAGCACACGTGCGCGTGAACTTTTACACACACTCACACACACACACGGTCACCACCGAAACTCACTCAGACACGCACACACACAAAATTCAGTCACTTTCACTTACACACACACACACACACACACACACACACACACACACACACACACACACACACACACACACACACACACACACACACAAAATCTACTCAATTTCTCTTACACACACACACACACACACACACACACACACAGACTTTCACTTTCTCACACGTGTTAATCACCACATTCACACATGGGACACACAAAGGTGTGTATGTCTGTGTGTGTGTGTGTAAGATGGTACGAGCCACTTACTGGGTCACGTCCTCATAAAAGACGATACACGCTGAACTCTCACCTATGCGGCTTCAGCTGCCCACCAGGATGGGTACTCTAGTTACTAATACGCTCACACACACGCGCACACACACACACACACACACATTTAAATGGAATCTGCTGGGGCCAGTAAAGCAACATTGAGCATATTCTCCCTCTCCAGTGAGCTTATGTAAAGCGATGGGCGTTCAGCAGTAGCTGGTTTCAGTCGCAGGGGTGGTTCAAACATGAGTATGAGTGTGTAGGTGTATATGTGTGTGTGTGTGTGTGTGTATGTGTGTGTGTGTGTGTGTGTGTGTGTGTGTACGAGGTGGGGGCTCATGGCACTAACTGCCCCCTGTAAAACACGGGGGCCGCGGGCCGGCCAGCTGGGTTTACGGGTTCCACAGGACTCGTGAAAACGAGGTGGACAAAAGCCCCAGTTCTGTAGCGACCGCCCAAGTTGCAGCGAGCGCGCGACCGACCGACCGACCGGCTGACAGAGCGAGCGGCGGGTCCTTTCACAGCCCACGTCCTCTGCTCTCTGCCGGCCCACTTAAAACCAAGAGGACGTTTGCAGCTTCGCCAGCGGCACGACCCGGTCCAGTTCAGCCCAGCTCCATGGCACCGCCGGCCAGGCCTGGAGCGCACTCCGCTCTGCTCCGCTCACTCTCTCAACTCCTGCCTAACTCAACACGCTCTTAATGTCCTGATTCAAACCCAATTCAATATACTCCCCCTTAACCGCAGGGCCACGTCAAATTCAACATGCTCTTACTTGCTGATTCAAACCCCATTTAACATACTAGGCTCCTCTGTCAGCATCTTGCGCTCTGTAATTTTCATTGGCCCTCTTTGTCCTGGTCATTTTTTTTTTAAAGCGAACACAATCAGAGCCAGATTTAATAAGGGGGCTTGAGGAAATAAAGAATGTTTTAGCTGAGCTACACCTTTGAGCTGTCCAATTCAAAGAAATAGGGCAGAGACCAGTGGTGAGTTGTTATTAATGTTTCACATGTGCTTTCTAACCCTAAGCCAGGGCAAGTCTGCCAGTAAAGCTAGTCCATTAATTACCCCCCTCCCCTGCATCAACACATACAGACCAGTTCCATCTGTGACAAGCCTTTCTCATTAGCTGCGGACAGACATTCTGCTTGTTAAATGCCTCTGAAAAGACTTCAACAACAATACGAAAACCCCTCCTCACTCCACCTCTGCGATTGTCTGGAGAGGATTCAAAACAAGGGCTTTAGCAACTTTTGGACTTCCTGGTTCCTGGCCGTTGAGTTCTACACGCCATCACAAACTCGGGCATCTGAATGGTGGTGGGGGGGGGGGGGGTTACAGTTGTACTGCACACACACACACACACACACACAGCTGATCCGGAACCAAGGGAAGCATTCCTCCACAGCCATGTCGTGGAGAGGGGTGGGGAGGAACAAGGGCGCCCGGTGTGACGGTGTGATGGCTCTGACAGCTCCAGGCGTGACGACGGGCTCCAGGGCCACAGTTGTGCGGATCCCAGTTGAATCAGGTGGGCGCAGCGGCAAAAGCATGAGCCGCAGCAGCACTGGCGGCAGCGGTGGTGGTGGTGGGTGTGGAAGATGTCAGAGTCGGCTGTAGTGTAGCGCAGGCCTAGCGAGACTAAATGGCCCGTGACGTACCACACAAGAAGCGCAGTTGCAGGCCGCGGCCCCGTCATCTGCCGCCATGTGCACCAATATTTGCTTTCTGCACGACTCAGATGAAGGAGGGACTTTTCCACTGGCGTTCACAGAGCATTGAGGAGCAGCGGCCGGGACCGAGGGAGAAAGGGAGGGAGAGAGGGCCTCAGAGAGGCGGCCATTTTGTTGATAGTGCTTGACCTGTTCCCCATGAATAGTTCTTCCTCCATCGCTAAAATCAACACTCCAACCGCCAACCTCCTTATGCACACTGAATTAACATCCATTTTATCTGTTTTGATTTGATCTTTGAGAGGTACACTGATGACAACAAATACACTACAGCATCACTGTGTTTAAAGCAGCATTGAATAGTTGTAGTCTAGTGAACTAATAACCTAAAAATTATGCCATGAAACACCTCAAAGCTTGCTAAAATTCTAACTAGCCTCTTTTTTGCAGTATTGTTGCAAAGTTGTGCTGTGAAAGTGTTTCGCAGTGTGTACCTTCCCGAACTACATAGTGCATAGCCAGCACAGCTAAGCTGGGAACATCAAAATCAAAACCTACCTCAGAAAGTGGCAAACAGTGTTGCTTTAAGACGCTTTAAGACAATAAGTAGTTTGACAGCATCAGAAAATACATGTCATAATTACTCCTGTAATATCATTTAGGCTTTGATAATTCAAACATATGTCTTACTTTGCAACTGCAATGAGCAACTCTAGGCTGCATGCCTAAACTACAACACAAGGCCTACTGTTGCTCCCCAAACCTGTATATGTATTCTGTGTCCAACACACCTACAGCCCTCAAACTCCTCTCAAGGCCGTCCCCTGGGGTGGGGGCAGGGAAAGGGGTGGTTTGACCCGAGCCAGGACTGGGCTTTTGTCCACCACATGTCTATTGTGGCCTGGTCACTCCCCCGGGGGCAATTAGGAGCTTTTAGTTTGTTGTAAGAGGAGCTAAGTGTGTGTGGGTCCAGCCAGGAAAAACATTTTCGGAGCTGGGCCGAAAACAGAAGTGCATTCAGCTCCTCAGGGCTCTAAGCCCCTCCAGGCATCCTCGTACAGAGAGCCCCCCCGCCGCAAAATGACTAGAGACTGGGGGGGCATCCTCGCAGAGACCCCCCCACCACAAAATGACTAGAGACTGGGGGCATCCTAGCCAGAGGTGTGTGTGTGTGTGTGTGTGTGTGTGTGTGAAGGGGGGGGGGGGGTTTACTTGCACAGGAACTTTCCCCATCCTCAGCCAAAAAACAAATTCAGGGGATGGGGCTTCAGGGGAGGTAACACACTGGGAAGCACACTCAACAGCAGGAGAGTCAGGAGAGGAGAGGAGAGGAGAGGAATCAGGAGAGGAGAGGAGAGGAATCAGGAGAGGAGAGGAGAGGGGAGAGAAGTATAGGAGAGGTGAGGAGAGAAGAGGAGACCGGAGAGGTGAGGAGAGGAGAGGAGACAGGGTCCTCCTAAAAGCATGGGCCCTTTGGTGCTGATGAATTGAGACTTCTGAGTATTAGAGGGAGAGAGAGAAAGAGAAAGAGAAAGAGAGAGAGAAAGAGAGAGAGAGAGGGGGGGGGGCGGAGATGACGAGGAGGTGTTCAGTGTAGCGTGCAGAATGCAAACACGCATATGTTGCTTTACACAACAGCCACGACGAGCCAAAAAAAAGAAATGGACTGGAAGGGGAGAACTGAAGGGAGAGGTGGGGTGGGGGATGAATGTGAGGGCAAGTGAACGCAAGATACAGTTTTATACGAGACATATCATGAGAGTGATATCATGAGAGTGCACAGCGTCTGTGTGTGCGTGTGCACTGCGTCTGTGTGTGTTTGTGTGTGTGTGTGCGTGCGTGTGTGTGTGTGCTCTGTGCCTATGTGTGCGCATGCCTCCCTTTCCCATCCATTTCTATGCATATGCAAATGCAAGTTTAATGCAGCTTAATGCAGCAGCTTCCAATGCAAAAGCATAGTCTGCCAAAATGTGTGTATGCGGGTCAAAAAGAGTGTGTGTCTTCAAGTGTGTGTGTGTGTGTGTGTGTGTGTGTGTGCGCGCTACAGTTTGTCTGTGTGTGTCTGTGTCTGTGTGTGTGTGTGTGTGTGTGTGTATGTTGAGGAGGAGGCGAGCAGAGAGGGTTGAGTGAGCCTGTGTGCTAAAAGCCATGAGTGATGAGGAGGGGTTAAGAGAACTGAACCCATTTAAGTCACCCAAACAAGAGCTACAGGAGCCCCTGAGACAACGCAGGCCACAGACCCAGGGAGGGAACGCGCTCTCTCTCTCTGTGTGTGTGTGTGTGTGTGTGTGTGTGTGTGTGTGTGTGTGTGTGTGTGTGTGTGTGTGTGCGCGCGCTTTTATATGGGGCCAGGGCAAGTCTAATGGCCTTTTTTTGAGAAATAAGTCTGGAGCAAAATGAAAAATTTGAAAACAGATTACAGCAATTACTTAAATATACAGACAAACATACTGCACGCACATACACACACACACCGCACGCACACACACACACCGCACACACACACTGCGGTCCATGGTCAGTTGCCTTGGAGTGTTAAATTAAACTCCTTGTCAAAACATATGCTACACAATTGCTTGTTTGTCAGGAAACTACAATAAGAAATACATCACCTCAAGGACCTCAAGTATTCTTTAAAAAGAATACGGCCTCTCTTGTGTGCCTGGGGCAACTGGCAAGAGTGTGTGCCAATGCGTCACCGTGTGTTCTAGTACTCGATTATTATCCGGACACACTGGCTGCACTTCTGCAGTGTGATCTGCTCGGCGATACAGGATAGCTCAGGATCGCCCTGTAATAAACAGTTATAGTGTGTTTAGATAGGCCGAGAGCTTAGCATTCTTCCATTACCCTGGAGTTCCCGGAAAAGCAGCCCCTCAGCAAACGTGTGTGCGAGTGTGTGTGCGAGTGTGTGTGTGTGTGTGTGTGTGTAGAATGAGTGCAAATATAAAAAAATGAAGTCTGCATGTCTATGAGCAGCACGATGTGCGTGTCTGTAAGGCACTGACACAAGCCAGTTGTAGCTATACATCCATACGTCCTCATCTGTACACACACAGTGCAGCATAAGCCCTTATTAAAACCTGCCTTGGCCCACTTCCTCAGTGAATTGTTACAAGCTAGGCCATTCTTAAAGCCATGTGGGGAACAGGGGGGGTGGCTGAGGGGGGTATGTGGGTGGGGGGGTGGGGTGGGGCAGGTTGTGGCGTACGGGGGGCAAACGGGGGCTCTGCTCTCTGCTCTTAACGAGCTCACTTAGCCGGCCGCAGCCACCTCGGGCCGGCAGAAGAATGGAGGGGTTGTTCCGCCGCTGCCAAACGGGGAGAGGAAACCGCCGACCAGCCTGCCAACCAACCAGCTCAGCCAGCCAGGACCCAGAGCTCCGACCAGGGGGACGGAACGTGCTAAGGGCTTCAGTCGCCAGGGCCAGGCCCTACACACACACACACACACACACACACACACACATATACATATACATATACATATATATATATATAAACGCACGCATGGGCACACAAGTGCACATACACACGTAACGGTTCCAGTGCTCCACCTGACAGACACACTCCCACAGAATCATCCAGTATCAGAGTTGTTGTCATTGCACTGGAATAACATTTAGAGGAATCGTTTTCCGTATCTCCATGTAGACTAGATGCCAGTTTTCTACATGTAGGGACATGAGTGGAATTAAATCACTCGTAAAATTGAGAAAATAGGAACAAAATGCCAGTGTGGTTTGGAGAGAAGAAAACAAAACAAAAAAACACCCTGTTCCATTTTGAAATTCACGTCTTCTTTTTCACGTTTTTGAAAAACAGAAACAAAACAAAATAGATGTTAACAGTGTAGAAGACTCTGTCCCCATCAGTCACCAAGCATTGGTGTGTGTGTGTGTGTGTGTGTGTGTGTGTGTGTGTGTGTGTGTGTGTGTGTGTGTGTGTCAGGGCTCTTCCGCTAGGCCGTATCCGAGACGGCTTTACAGCAACGATGATGTGTGTGACGGCCGGATTGTGTGTGTTCCCGCTGGGTGGTAGCAGCGCAGCGATAATAAAATACGGCACGAGTTTAAGAGCCTGAGAGGGTCGGCCTTCTGAAGCGCATAAATCTGTGCATTTGTGCCACGGGCCTGTTTTTCCAAGCTGCCGTGTATCGTGTGTGTGTGTGTGCGCGTTTTCTTCAACGTTTCTATTTCAGTTGCTGTAAATATGGTCCTGAGGTCGCTGCGTCTCGTCTTGAACTTCATGGGAACGTAACAAAAGTCCATAACCGTGGCAACCGAGAATGCCATGATTTTATTTTTTCTGCCACTTTGTTTTTCACCGTCGGCCTCGGAGCGGAGCGGAGGGTAGCGAGCAGTGAGACTGGAGGGGAGAGGAACGCTACTACGAGGCATGCATGCACCAGTTGAAAGGGCTGCCTCTCCGCATGGGCACTGGACAGGGGTGGACGCATGAGGTGGGGGGTCCAGCAACGACTGGGGGGGTGAGGTAGCAAAAACAGAGATGTCTGTGTGGGCTATTCCCAAAAGATAGCTGAAAGACTAACTCTCTCCTCCTCTCGTCTCTCGCTCCCTCGTCACGGCTCCTGAAGGAAGGCAGCGAGCGGGAGAGAGCGCTGGGAATTTACATAGCCGTGGCCAGATAATGGATTGCTCCTAGTGGGGTGATCTGGGTGGGGGTCGCAAGCACAAATAAAACACAGGCGCGCCGTTTCCCAAAGCAGGCACGGTCATCTCCTGTCCATCACATTGGCTTGGCTTTCCTGACACACAAAGACGAGGAGGAGACTTAAACAAATAGTACGGACTAAAACCCAGTCGGTTCTGGTGTCCAGTTTAGGACACAATTGATACTAAGGGTACTAAAAAGAAAGTAAATAAAAAGCCAATGACTGACCAATGATTAAAATGAAATACAAGCATTGATCTAGAAACACATTTGACTGAATTGTATAACTGTACAATGATATGGATATAGAGACACCAAAACTCGATATCTATTGGGAGAAAAGGTTATTGAAATAAATCAAACCAAATGTTGGAACCTCTCACTACAATGAGAGTGATCTACGCATGTATTTATTTTTTAAGTATTTATTTATTATTTTGAGAGAAACTGAACGACCCCTGTCTGCTGTCGGCATTCATCCAGGAAACGTTCAGAGGCCATAAGGAGGTTGCCGCACCCAGTCTGCTGAGAAGCGCTTTGGGTAGAGTTTGTGAGAGAGAGAGTATGTGTGTGTGTGTGTTTGAGTGTTTGAGTGTGTGTGTGTGTGGGGGATCTCTCAGGGGAAGTGGGGAGTGGTGGGATTCTCCCAGTTGCCCTCTCCACTGGCTGGCTGGCTGGCGGACAGAAGGGAGTGGTCATTATTAGTCTTTATTGTCTTTATTATGACGGCAGGGAGAGAGGGAGGGAGAGGGAGGAGGAGAGAAAAAGACGGTGCGAGGGAAGGAAGAAGGGAGAAAGAGGAGAGGAGTCTGCTTATCCTCTGGCCTCAGTCTGCTGATGCATAGCTGGCCAGGCCATGCTCAGACAGAGCCAAGAGAACGAGAGAGATAAGAGATGCTCACTGTGTGTGTGTGTGTGTTTCAGAGAGATTCACACACACACACACCAGCCCATACTAAGGATGTTAAATCATCACTCCCACGCGACATCTTGATTTTTGCAGGCCCTCTGTTTGGGCGCGATGTTGCCAAGGTGCTGGCTTCTCATGAATCAAGCGCCATATCTCCTTCACACATCAGGGTACGCACTCGCAAGGCCTGCTCAAAGCCCACTCACACTCACACACACATACACCGACAGCTTTTAAGACCCACACACCACAAAAGTATGTTAACACATGGACACAATTGTTGCCTCACGGGTCCAAACAAACGCTCCTGCTCTGATGCAGGCCATTAGAAGAAGCTCATCCAGACTGGGAGATCATCTTCGAGCACTCTGGGTGCCTGTTTATGGCTAGACAAGAGCGCTACCCAGTGTAATAAATGCAGCAATGAGTTCAACATTATCTAAAGTATCCCAGGCTACTTGCATTGCTTGTGTCAACACTTTAGTCAGTGTAGTATCTATGGATGCCAGCTGTCATTCAGAGACCATGCCTGAGAAGTACAGTTCTAATTAAAGTGTATGAATGCTCTTCAACTAAGTGCAGTATGTGGAGGGAAAACTCTGGATCCTTTACAAGCAATCTTGGATCTCGAGGACTTGGTCCTCTCTCACTCTCATGCGTCTCAAGGGCAAGTAAAGCTTGTGAAAGCACGGTACACTATATGCCTTTTCATCAGTATGTGTGTTCCCTGGGAACCAAACCCATAATTAGCCCTTAGCATTGTTAGCATGTCGCTCTAGTAGTTGGGCCAGAACAATCTGGCCGTGTCCTACTTACTTTTATTGCCCACCAGCGCCACCACCGGCTGCACATCGGCCTCCTCGCTGCCCTTCTTGACCATGCCGAACCAGTCCTCCAAGTTCTCAAAGCTCTGGTAATTAGTGATGTCATACACCAGCAGCACCCCCTGCCAGAGAAACACACACGGGCACATGACGAGATGATCACATTTATGCAGGAGATAACTCTACACACGCGGACATGATGAGATGATCACATTTATGCAGGAGATAACTTCATACACGTGCACATGACGAGATGATCACATTTATGCAGGAGATAACTACACACACGCGCACATGACAAGATGATCACATTTATGCAGGAGATAACTACACACACGGGCAGTGGGGCACATGGCGAGATGATCACATTTATGCAGGAGATAACTACACACACGCGCACATGACGAGATGATCACATTTATGCAGAAGTTAACTACCCATGTTTCTCTCATTCATTCAACCTTTGTCAGTATCCCAATGGGAACAGACAGTGTTTTTCTTTTAGAGTAAGCAGGTTTTGAACAACTTTTCACTAATCATTTTTTCCAAAGCAAATCACACTGTAGAATTTTGTCAGTTGTCTGTTCCCTGAGCTTCACATGGATTCTAATCCTGTTCTTTTTCATTAGTTGAGATGTCAGAGTGTGTGTGTGTGTGTGTGTGTGTGTGTGTGTGTGTGTGTGTCAGGGCTCTTCCGCTAGGCCGTATTCCGAGACGGCTTTACGACGACGATGTGTGTGACGGCCGAGTTGTGTGTGTTCCCGCTGGGTGGTAGCAGTGTGATGTGATGTGGTGGGCAGCTCATGGTGTGCCATGCTTCTGCTTTGCCAGTTGGAGCAGGCAGCAGGGGGCACTAGAGTCTGAGCTGCCAGCCGGCGAGCCAGCCAGTAGACTGCTTAACTCTGGGCTCCACACACACTGGCCCCAACATACAGTGCCTGAGTGGCAGGGAAGACCCTGGGCGAACCACCCCCCACCTCCACTCACACACCTCCAACAAACAAGCACACCCATACAGGAAATGTACACACAAACACACACACACACACACACACACACAGTCCATTTGGAGTCTGACTGAGCTCACATAGTTGCATATAAATGTCTAAAGTGTGCCTCAGTAGCTTAGCAGAGCTAGCTGTGGGACTGTTTGATGGATGAGAGGAGTGGGCAGACTATTCTCAGAATGACAAGAGTACTCTGCGAGCTACGTAAATGAAAACAGGAAGATGGCAGGCAAGGACAGAGCCAGGGGAAAGAGTGATAAATTGAGACAAATAAAGAGAAGAGCAGATTGAGAGAGGCTGAGACAGGTATATTGAGTAAAAGGGAAGAGGGGAAGAGAGGAGGCAGACTGTGACAGACTGTGTGTGTGTGTGTGTGTGTGTGTGTGTGTGTAGAGAGAGAAAGAGAGAATGGAACAGTGAATGAGTGGTTTAGTCTAAAATACAAAGAGTTAGGAGAGAGGAGAGATGGTGTGTGTGTGTGAGAGAGAGATAGTGTGTGAGAGAGTGTGTGTATGTGTGAGAGAGAGCGAAACAGAGAGAGAGAGAAATAGTGTGTGTGTGAGAGAGAGAGAGAGAGAGAGAGAGAGAGAGATAGTGTGTGTATGTGTGTGTGTGAGAGAGAGAGAGAGAGACAGAGAGAGAGAGAGATTGGTATAGCGGGGCATATATTGACACACTGAGTGTTTTCACCATGGCTCATACATAAGCTGCATTAACAGCTAGCCTATAAACTTGGCATCAAGCCTGTGGACTAATATTATTACTGAAGCTTGTTAACCCCCAAGCCTGCTGGGGAAACACTGCTAGATTGTAAAGCAGTCACAGAATGCTCAGAGCTCGAACAAAAATAAAGGTCAATAAAGAAGAGCGGACCACACATCTCGAGCGCCAGCGTGCATGTTTGAGAAAGTGCCGTCTGTGTGTGTGTGCGTGCGTGCGTGCATGCATGCGTGTGTGTGTGTGTGTGTGTGAGAATGACCAGTAATACCTGAGCACCGTAGATATACTTGTCCAGCATTTTCCCTCCAATCGTCTGGCCGCCAATGTCCCACACCTGCAGAGTGACATTCAGATTGCCTGTGTGGAGACAGGTGGGACACTGTTAAAACAGACGGACATGGGCTGACACAGATGTGGTGCCTCCTGAGCTTTCACGTTTGTTGAGGAACTCCGAGGTAATTTCCCCCGTCATAGTTCAGACCTCAGCTGAGCTCGTGGGCAGACAAGAGCGTTAAGAGAGCTCAACTCAAGACGCCAGGAACGGAGGAGACCGAGCTTTTACCTGCGTGCCTCTCGTGAGCGGAGATTGGAAACAATAAATCAAAAATGAATCTCGCGGCCTCTCGACTGTTCTTTTTTCTCTGGCAGGGGCCACTACTCCAAGAACGGCATCCAAGAATACTCAGCAGTGGGGACTTGGTAGGAAGAACACTGCAGGTATGTTATCCTCAAACTCGGCAATTCGGACAGTTCCACTTCACACCCCCGTCACACACGCCCCCACCACCCCTTAAAAAAAAGAGCACTTCTTAGCCTGGGGACGGCTGTTTGCATTGTACTGAGCCATGCCAGGGCAGTGAAAGTGAGAGGAAATATATGTGGTGTTAAGAAAAATAGGCATAATTAAACACAAAGTAAGAGACGTGGAGCAGAGGTGGGAAAAGAGAAACAGGCTCCGTTTCTTATTTGAAGAGGAGCGAGAAACCGAGAGGGAGAAAAAGACTTTATTACTATTTTTAACTACTGCAAGTTTCTCTTGAAAAGTGATAGATTTTTTTTATTTTATTTCTAAAACTGACAGAGACGTTTTTAAACAGCATGCCGGGGGTGTCCAGCCTGCTGGCTAAGCACGGAGGTGCCCACTCACAGGCGGTGGTAAGGCTTTAGGTTTTTTTAAATGCGCCTGGACACGGATGGCCAGGCAGAGCCCGACACTCACACTTCGCCGAGGAAGGAAATCCAAAGGGTTCACACTGACTACATCTAGACTATACAGAACCCATGTAAAGCTACATTCACAAGACTCCTCAGGAGTTCGACATGAAGCTTTCACGTGTGTTTGTGTGTGTGTGTGTGTGTGTGTGTGTGTGTGTGTGTGTGGACACACGTCTTCATAATTTTTAGTGCATGAAAGTATTTGTATGAATAGACAAACCTATGCCATGTTTTATTTATTCTACAACTTGAACTGTAAAAGGTAAATGCTGTTCGTCAAACTTATATGCCAATTTTTTTCTTTCCAGTTATAGGTTATTTCCTGTGTCACTACCTTTCTCTGTATGTTTGTTTTTTCATTGTCAAAAAATACCCAGGGCTTTCGTAAAAAAATATATATTACTACTATACTCCAGGATTGTCAGGCAAAGCTTGAAGACATTTCCAAAACAAGACCTCAGGGAAATTATTAGTCATTTCTAAATTGTGTTTACATGTCAGACCATTTACATGACAGCAGATGGTCGGAATGCATTCCATGTCGCCACTAAAAAATACCAGCAGGAAAAAAACATTGATGAAGTAAGACAGAACGATATTTTATCATTCAGATTGTGAGGGAAATTTGGGTCCTTAATAGTCAACGGAAAATATACCCATCATAGATTAAGTATTTGTTGCAATAAAAGATAATAATGAATGTTGATTAAATGTGTGAAATTCATGCAAATTTAATTGAATGTTTGATTTATTTTTTTTATATTTGTTTGTTTTCTGGGTGTATTACCTATAAAGTGTGGGTTGCCATTTCTAACCCTATTCAAGTGAATTAACAAGTTTTCATTGAATGAACTAACTGTACCTACAACTTCCTGCTCGGTGTTATTCTAAATGATTACGATCTAAATGTCCCTATTTAAATGCTGCACTCATGTCACAAACAGTCCTAAAGCTAGGATCAGCAGCACTTACACCATTTTAACAAATGCACTTGTGCAGAGGCAATTATGCTCAGTGTCTCATCTAAATCTCATCTCCGTTAAAAGTACTTTATCTTAATACCATACAACACAGTTGGTTGGTTGATATAAAGGTTATGAAGATAGTGGCAGTGAAATAAGTATTTACTTTAAACATCTAAGGATCTTATTTACAAAAGCTTTGAAAACAAATAAAAAAAACAAATATGCGTTTTGTGTGGTTCAAAACAACAATCAGTTGAAATCGGAGCGGATGGGTGGGATAAGGGACGCAATAACATGAATGTAAACCGCTGAGTGTTTTTATGCTGGAGGATATCTCCACGGTTTTAGCCAACTGGGCACGTCGTCCTTTGCCTTCAAAGAGACGAAAAAAAAACCAAGGTGTTTATTCTGGAGAGAAGAGCGTTCAGAGGGAATAAAAGTGAGTGTAGGCAGACACTCCACAATAAGGAGCCACCGAGAAAGAGGCACACACACACACACACACACACACACACACACACACACACACGTTTAAGCGCTCACACTCACACACACACACACACACACACACGTCCTGTGTCTGGCTGTCAGTGCAAACACCACAGAGACAGCCAGTGAGAGTTAAAAAAGCCAAAGAAGGAGGGAGGAAGGGGAGAAAAAGCTTTTAGCGAACTTCAACAAAACATCTTTAGCATGTCCAAACTCTGAGGTGATGGGAGTAAACATCCGATCCACTCAGTGAACAAACACAGTGGGGAAAATAAAGGACAGTCCAGAGGAAACACAGCGGATTGATTTAGCCCAGAAAGAAAGCAAGACTGCCTTTTATTTCTATTTAAAATGTTATATTCTAATATTCTTATGACTGAAATTACTCACACTTTTTTCACTTAAATTCAATCAGAACAGAGGTGGGTCATTGCATTTTTGATGTATACCATAATTGAATGAAATTAAATAACTGAATGTGTGTGTGTGTGTGTGTGTGTGTGTATGGTGTTCTCACCTGGCAAGGTTATTCTCTTCAGAAAGAAATCCAGGCCTATCGTTTGTTTGTACTGCTTCCCAAAGGCCTCCTGTGCAAACCTGGTGGCCAGAGACGTCTAAGGAAAAGACAAGGTGAAAACTGCGTTCATAACACATGCAAACTCACAGATCAACTGAATGTTCAGCAGTTCCACCAATTCCATAGTGTAATATATTGAGCAATTCAGAGTAATAGTCTATAGACACTTTGTGCATCAAGTTAAGGATTAGGGCTATAAGAAAGTAAGAAAGTATCATCACATATTTGGCCTATTAACCAGTAGCTGTACACAGTAATTAAAAACACATTTAAGGTAACAGTCTATGTAACAACAAGAACACAAAAAAAAAAAAAAAAACTATTTTTCATAGTCATATTCCCCTGATTGGCCTAAGACAACTGATAATCTCTAGCCTACATGCCCTCAGGCCCTCAGCCTACATGAATATTTCTGTTTGGGTCATTAACCGTCTGCTTACCTCTCAAATAGCCTCACACCTCACGGTCTGGTACAGCTGCCGGGCTCAATTTACGGTAATCAATATTTAGCGGTAGAACTGCCAAAAATGGCATCTAAGTGACACCATTTTTTAAATGAAACAAAAAAAACTAACTTTGGCTTTGTTTGCAGTCTCGATTAACACTCTGACTGATAGTGGTCTCTACAGCGCACAGCTATTCAAACATTTTTGCTGTCATTTTATGCCAAACTTGTTCCATTGAAGTCAGCAGCAGTGGTGGCACTTTTGTCTTTTTAACTACCTCTGGAGAACACGGGTTCATTGCGGTTCTGGTCTTGGTCAAAATGGTTACCACCCTACAAAGTTTCCACAAGAGCGTGCTCTGACCTTGTCAAACTTTTAAAAACAGCCATAGTGCCAAGTGGCGAGCAGACTGCACTACACTACCACTGATATACGATTGGTTGTTTGGGTGTCACTAGTGACACACAGCATAATCAAAGGATGTGACTGGCTGTTGCTTCTGTAAGTCAGAAAAGGAGCACGCTCAAGGTTTGTTCATGCAATCAAACTTCGAAATCATTATATGTGTTAAATTAGCGTTTAACCAGCCACAAGCTGTACAAGCGGTTAGCTGTTATCCATCTAAACATTTTCAAAGCTTATCATCATTAGACATCACTTTTATTTATGATCCTACTTAATACCCACATTATCGCACAGACCTGGTACATACTGCTTAGAGAACGTGGCCATGTGCATCTCAAACCACCTCTGAATGTGAACTGAATGACCTGATCGCAATACACCCTCAATGCATTTGAAGTGTGTTCACACCTGTACCTAGAGCTGTCCACTCGTGATTGGATCACCCAAGAAGACGCATGTTAACACCAGGTGTAAACACGGTCCAACAGTCTCATCTCTGAGTGAGGGACAGGAAAGGAAAGGTGTCTCCCGACAGTCCATTTAAATTGTTCGGGGAGTTTGACAGGACAGTGGGGATCACTGGGTGGGAGGGTGAGTCCCGCATCTGTGACATTTTCCAGAAAATGACATGGGCAGCAGGCAGGGGATAAATATCCCCAGCAATTAGAAAAGCAGGTGTCCAGACAGGCTCCCACCTCAGTAATTGCCGCACACTACAAAAGTGTGTGATGCTGTCTGTGTGTTTTCCCCCACGGAGGAGAGTTCGGAGAAGAAGACGAAAAAAAAAAGATGACATTTCATATTCCAAAGTCCGTGGGAATTGGCCGTGCAGGGTTGATGTGCCAAGTTTAATTCACTTTGATGGATGAGGGGGAGAGAAAAATGAAGTGTTGCATGTCTAATAGCTAACTTTAGAATGGTACGCTTGCAGAAACACTGAGAAAAACTGACACACGGGGTCTGCCCGCACAACCAGAAAAATTACGTTAAGCTGAAGCTGCAACCAAAAAAACTGGTATCTTCTAGTGACAGGTAATGCTCACTTAAAAGCCACAGTGAACCAGACCAATGGGGTAAAGACAGACAATACTTCCATCTTCCATTAAACACCATAACATTTAATGCATGTTTTTCTTCTTAAAAATCTGCCACAACCACAGGGAATGAAATGTAGTAAAAAATTAAAGGGATACTTCTTACAGCTAGTTAATCTGTGATTAACTAAATACTCGCTGGCTGGACGTTCACTGGAAAACACATCCCACAAGCCCAGAGGTCACTGACGCAACAGGGAGAGGTGCGGCCATCTTGGTAGCCCAAACAATTTTTAACAACACCAGGGTAACTCGCCTGGACAGCAAAAAGCTATTCCACATGCTCGCGCTGGCTGAGCGATGCATTTGTCTTGGCGTTCCAGTAGCTCTGGCTTTCCCCTCTTGCCTTTTCGTAGTCATCTCTCCTCTCACTCCTTCTTTTTTCACAACACAACTGGAAGTAAGCAGGGCATGTAAACGCTGGCGTAATCCCGGGCTTGCTTGCTCTCCAGAGGGGGGTGGGGGGTGGGGGAGAGGAGAAGGAGCGATTTGGGGTCACCGCTGAAAAGGAGGCGGCATACTGAGGAATGCGGGGGACGCAGAAAACAAGCCAGCCGTTTTCGTTGGCAAGGCCACCGGCCAATTGTGAGCAAGAAGACAAACAGCATACGCTTCTCCCTACACCAATTTAGAGTCTGCAAACAGTCACGTATTACAGGCAGCAGTGATGCATTTTAATAAAATAATTTAAAAAACAAAATCACTTGATTGTTTTATTTCAATTACAGTGAAGGATAACGGTCAGCAATCAACATTCATGTTTAATATTTTACAAGTAGGTAATGACTTTCATTAGAGTAGGCTTTTGTGCAGGTTGAAACTATTTCACTACCTCAGTATCCTAAATTCCCACCATCTGAGGCTAATTCTCATAGCCTATTAGGCTCATTAAAGTTTGTAATATCACATCATTTTGATAGGCTAGGCCACATACAACAAGTAAAGTGACAAAAAATAACAGCTGCAAAGTTTCACATCATCCTGCAGTTTAACAACAATTCTGTGCGTCTTTATGGACAGGAGTTGCACAGCCAACGTTCCGCGTTTCTCACCCATCGTCGGGGAAAACAGGCTACTTTTGAAGGCTTCCACTTCGCATAGTGGACAGCCTTTCATAAACTGGTGCGGGCGCTCTGTAAATGGACAACCACAGCCAGGATTAAGGCCCGCCACATGGGCCAAGAAAAACTGATCCCATTGCAATTTGCAGAGCAAATTCACATTAATAAGGGGGGAAATTACAGACAAGTTGTCAGTCACAGGGTCCGTTTAGAATGGGGGGGCAGCCCAGCCCAGCCGGACACAGACAAGCAGGTAAAGTATTCAAACTACTGAGCTGACACCTGGTAGCAGTGGAGAAAGATGGGGGGAGGTAGTGTTAATGTACTGTGTCAGAGAAAGACATGTCTGTGTGAGCATGTCTGTGTGTGTGTGTGTGTGTGTGTGTGTGTGTGTGTGTGTGTGTGTGTGTGTGTGTGTGTGTGTGTGTGTGTGTGTGAGACAGGGAGAGAAATTATATTTCTTTGTGTTCATTATTTCTTTGAATGCATTCATTTTTGTTCACTTCGCTGTGTGTAGTCTGAAAGTCTTTGGAGGAGCATTTAAACAGAAATTCTCAGTGCAGAACAAGTCAAAAAGCACTTCAGAGAGAAGCAGTGTGTTCACACTTGATCATTGGGGGTTTTCAAGAGCCATTCAAAAGGAAACAGCTCTGCATTGTCATGACAACCTTCTCTGCTTTGCTAAACATGGCTCACAAGAGATAGGGCTTAGCGAGTTTTGATGGACGCAGTGGAATACCCCAAAACGGCTCTTCCTATGTCATGGTGTGATTTAAAAACAAGCTCTAGAACTGGCCTAGATGCAGAATCAAATTGCAAAACGCCAGAATCCTTCAGCCTCCCCGTTAAATTCTGTATGCAAAACTCAATACACAATTAACACATTTATTTAGCCTAATCAAATTGATTTACATTTAAATTACACATTTAGGCCTAGATAGACTACAAAAAGCTTTGTACAGGTGAAATATTTAGGCTAATAATTAAACTAGCATATAACTTAGCAATTCAATTCAATCCTGTGGTTAAAGAGAGGAATGAGTGGGAATTATTGGGCTTACAGCTCACAGGCAATGACAGTCTTTAGTGATACTCCTCTTTCCTCACTCAAAGAGCATGAAAATATTGACATAAATCTCAAGCTGTTTAATGCGACCATGGACTGAGGACACTCTTGCAAAACCCTCTTCCGAGTGTATAAACAATGTCATAAGAATTATAATAGGTCGTAATTATGCAAACAACTCTGAGGTCACTCCAAAAATGTTCTAAAAAATGTTCATGCCAATCAACAGTCAACATACCTCACCCACGGTTCAGTGGTGCACTGCCATTAACGCTGACGCAGCCCTGCGGCCGTTGCCATAGAATTTACTAGGCAGCCTATGGAATAACATATCATTTGGAGTACATAGATCACCATACTGTGGGCTTTTTAATGGGAGCATATTGGGGCATGTTTCATTTCATACAGAGCCTTATATTGGTGCATGCTTCGTTAAAAAGAGTGTGCTCGCTGGATGGGGGTCAAGCTCATTAGAGCAGCCTGAAGATGGTTCCTACTGTTTCATACACAGAGATGCAGCTGAGGAGCCAGACCACAGCCTCTCTGTCAAGCACTGTAGCTTTGAGGAGTGGACAAATGGTAGAAAAAAACTGACAAGAAAGACATATATACAGTAAAAAACAGAATAAGTTTTGGTGTCAAAAAAGTGGCAAAACAATAGCCCCAAGGGTTAAAAATGGATGTTAAAACACAAATCACACTATGATAAACAACACATAATGTAGTCAAGACAACGCTAAGAAATAATGCAATTATTTAGGCTAACAATTTACATACAGCTATTTTTCCAATTATATGTTAGCTACTTACTCTAAGCTACCAAACAGGTAGAACTTGCTTACAAATACCAGGCCTACACTAAACAATACTGTAAAGATTAAATCACAGTCAACATGAGAAATTATGTACAATGGAAGCCCTCTGATAAACAATAACGTAATTTTAAGGAAAAGATCTGATAAAGCATAGGTCATACCTAGTTCACAACATTCACCCAGTGATACAAACATAAGTATAAAATGCCTGCCCTTAAGACTACCTATGCTGGCTTTATCCCAGATGAATACTATCCTACAACAACTGCAACGCCAAGAGGAAAATCCGTCCTGCACTACGGATTAAAGCCCAGGTACAATTAATAGGTTTAGAAAGCAGTTACTCAAGAAAGGATTCAAGCCAGAATTAAGCACACAGTATTACCTTAGAAATGGCACAGGCCTATATAAATACCTATTCAAAATACATTAACTTAATCCCCCTCATCGATCATGGAGATGACCATAAGAGATCAACAAAAAGTCTAAGAGTCGGACAAGAAAATCCACCGCTCACACGATCATTATCGTCTTCATTTGGATCCATCCAAAAGCAGGCAAAGCTAAATCATACAGGCCGGTATTCTAACCGTCTTTGCATCCCACACTGCTGCCTTTAAAAGAAGAGTCTGCACAGTAATCAACAGGTGTCTACGACAGGTGGTTCACACAGAGTGAGACAAGAGATTAAGATACCCTATTGCTACAAAGCTTCAAGACAAAAATATCAAATAATCATACACTTTATTAGGGCAACTTTATGACCACAACATGACTATGAATATGAAAGGAAATATTAATGTTTATTTTCATTTTTTGCAACTGCAGCAAAAGACATGCTTCTTAATAGGTTTACAAGCCTTAACCTGTAGTTTCATGTAGACCTAGCTCTTACAAAGCAAGCTTTTCACATGCATACTTTGTGTTAGGTAGGAGCGAGTGTGTGTGTGGTGTGCTGTGGTGTGGTGGTGGTGGTGGTGTGTGTGTGTGTGTGTGTGTGTGTGTAAGCAGTGATGAAACTGCTTCGCAACATAAAAATAAGCTACCATGAACACCAAAAGCATTATAGCCTACTGTAGGTCGTTTCAGTTATTCAGTCTTTGTTTGAGGTGTGTGTATCAAATTGGGATCAATATCAAATGGGATCACTGACTCTAGAACTCAACATCATGAAACTATGGAGCACATATCAAGGGCATTTACTTAGCTACAAATGTACCTGTGCCTAAGATCACATCAGGAAACCATACTGCTTAAGATACAAAAGTAATGTTCAATGATGTTGCCCTGTCAGCGGAGGTAAAGAATGTATCAAATAAGCTTAGTCAGCTATTCTGACATAGATAGACATTACTGTATAACATAAACGCTCAGGCTAGCTGTAACGGTAATCTACTTTCTAATGTTACACTTTCCAACTATTATTAGCAAAACTGGAACCCAAACGCCCATGAAATAACGGGCGACAGAGCTGACAGTCCTGCCTCTTTGTCTAACTCATACACTCAATGTCCTGTGTCACTGTTGTGGTTAGCAGGCAGGTTTTCTGAAACGACTCACTTGACGCATCGACAACAAGGCAGCAAGAGGCAAACAGCTATCGAACGCTACAAGTTGTCATGGTCTGTTGTCATGAGTTAAGGATGGGGTCTCAGTAAACGTCTTTGATCATGAATGGGTATTCTTTCCCCATCGGTCTCCTTTATCTTGTATTTAACAAACAAAACCAGGTAAACAACGACGACCTGCAAAGTTGGCTAGCAGTTAATATCAACTTGATTATGTACGTTAGCAAAGCAAGCTAGCAACGTCAGCTATGCAAGCTAGCTAAACCATCATTCTCAAATCTGAAAATCCCCCTACCTTTCCAGACGCTCCGTCCCCGATTACAACAATTTTCAGCTGTCGGTCTTGACTCTCTTCCTCGGAGTCCGACATGTTGATAGAAATATATTTAGTTAAGACAATGTATTACTGAAACTAGAGTTAGCAACAGCTGCTTCGATGGTTGGTCAGTGAAGCAACACAGCTAATAAGATTGAGCCAGCGCTAAGCAACCAGACGCCATATTCACTTATTTGCTGCAGCCAGGCTTGTACCACTGTTCCAAGAAATCTGCACGAAATAATAGCACGTCTCTCTTAGTGGAAAATTTGTGTTTTTGGGGTTGTTAGTGAGTGTAACTAGGAGATGTGTTCGAACATAAGGGTCAACTCTATGAGCGATAAACTTCTGAGGCGAAATTATCCAAATGCGTACATGATGGATACAGATGGACCAGTCCCAGTGACGCGTCCCTGTCGCTAGGAAACTGGGGGTTAAAGGTTAGTGGGCGTTTTGCTCAGAGTGCGCGTGTGTCTGTATATTTTACTGATTTCTTTGTGTTTGAGGTAGACACCTGTGTTCCTGATGTTCGTCTTATGTGCTCATTTATCGCAGGCATCAAACTGAAACCTACACCTGAAACGCGATCAAATCTTGTACTTTGGTGTGCTTGTTTTATGTTGAATATGTTTGCGCTAGGCTACTTCAGTCTCCCGCTGAATTGTCCCTGTAATCAGTGAACCACATTGATTTGGCCCCTAAATAAATCAAGGCGATGTGTATTTGTATTTTATTGTACCAAACATTATGCTGCAACCTGCGTAGTACAACGTTGTTGTGGAAAATCGAAATGCTAGATCAAACAATGACGTGTAGGCTATACTAAATGCGTCTTCTGTAAAACCTTGCCGTTGTTGTTATTATTATTATCATTATTAGGCTATTTAAAGCCCCTGGGTGTATTTGTTTGTGTTGTGCACCATGTTTTATCAAGTCCAGTGGCATTTTCATTTTTTGACAACAAAAACAGCATATATATCCCAGTATGGCTATATTATGGAATCAGCTCAATCCAAGAGTATGCATGTTTCCTTGCCTGGTTAACTGAGTAGAATAGAGTAACCATCTGGCTTCCAGAGGACAGGAATTTGCACCTGGACTTGTCAAAGCAAAGTGGAGGTGACTGTCAGGGTGAAATTGGTCCTTTAACGTCCAAGTAAAGGCACTGACACAGACAACTTAAAGTAAAAAGAAGTCTACTGTGTGATTTATGTCTGGTGGTTCACAAACATTTTACAGAGGATAAAATGCTCATTAGCTACATTTCAGTATCAGAAAATATAGACTGCTTCCCCCACAGTCCATTGCACATTTACACATACACAAATGTAGGCCTACTCATAGATACACGCATGCACATTAAGGAGATATGTCATCAGATTTTAGACATCTCAATAATGTTATCATTAATTTAACCACATTGATGCATCGGTTTCTACTCTAGAGTAAGAACTTCTTGGTAAAAGAAACAATAATATTTTTAATAGCATACAACAATAATTGCATTAGTATACATTCACTTATATTGTAATTTAACTAACAAGTGAATTCCAATAATTCATAAGTTCCAACTTTTGTGATATAAAATATGCCATACAAAAGGTAACACATAGGGGCGATCATGTGTTGTCCTTGCAGGTAAATGATTTTTAGTTTCTCACAGACACTCCTGTAATATGATCAAAGTATGTCCGACAACCACTAGAAACATTTGGTGTGAGACCTAATAACATGACAAGAACACATCATGCTCCTCTTTCTCATGTGCACAGCTCTGATAACTTTAGGAACAATCAGGTAAGATATCAACAAATTCAAATGATGAACGTTTTTACAAGTTTGCCTTCAAGATCATGCATAATAATGTCAGAGTAAGTTGGTTTGGTTTGGTCTGTTTCTGTAGTTGTTGAGGCACATAACATGGATAGTCTTTGGTACATAAATTGAATAACTTACATACAAATTGACTAATGTGCTATATTCTAAAATACTGCAGGCTGGTTACTTTTTACTGTAATATGTTTAATGGAAATAAATAATGAATGTAACTTTTGTCAATTATAGGTTGGATGTTAAAGTGCTGGCTGCAAGTTTTTTCTACCATTTGGATGATTGATCTGTCTGCATATTGCAATGTGGAGAAAAATGTTTAAATGTAGTGTTTTGTTCCCACATATACAGTAGTATTCATCCCAATTCATACAGTCAAAATGATATTGAGGCCTTATAGCCTATGTATTTTACTTAAAACATCCAAAGCCAGCTTCAAAATGCATTTTCATTTGGTGCGCAAATCGTAGAAAATCAAACAATGAGATGAAATAAGATTTTAAATGGGCTAGCTGCGATGTTTTTATTCAACCCATAGAAAAGTAGAACATTATTTAATTTAAACTGAGTTTGGATCTTGTTGTGAAAAGTTAAACTTTTGAAGATATTCGGTAATGGATTAGGCTATTAATTAGGCCTACTCCGTCAACATTTTGACACGTTAATTGAGACGTAGGATAACGTTGCCAATTAAGGTTCATGTCCTATATTGCATTAAAAATTAAATCATTGAAAAGGTTGTGGTGTAAATCTAATCGAAAATAGACAACGTTTATGTTCAAGTTTTGTATCACACTTCACTCATCGTAGGCCTTTTCCATCCATCATAAAAGTCTAACATTTAAAAATTTAGTTTAGAAAATGTACTTAAGCAGGCCTTCGAAGACCATTTACGTGTCCATTTAAGTAGCATAATGCCTTGCATGACAATATTTCCTTGATTAGCATGGGCATACACGGAGGCCCATGTCATTATGTGTGACTACGTTATTGATTTAGAACTCGTTTTTTATGACATTTTACGATTCAATTAACCAACAAACCTTAATAATTTAGACAAAACGAATTTAAAACCTCATTTATATTATGACTTAAACTCAGGGGTTGTAGCCAATTGCAGCATTGTGATTTTATTTGGTCATTTTTTCCATTAGGCCTAGGCCTATATCTGTGTAATGTTGTGTGGACTAAGGATGAATAATCTGATTCAGTGTTGCGCAATAATGTCTTCAGCTCAATGTCCTCTCTGCTAGAATGGAAATTCTATTAAAATTCACAACCTGCCATTACTCCGTGAGTATAAATGTTCAAAGACAGCGCTGCAAATATTAAACCACTTCAAAGTTCACCGAACGTTGCCCTCGTCGACATATAGGTGGACGAAAACTGGAGATTTTAGATCACATATAAACTTTACAGGCTGTTAGATATTTTTCAGAACATGATAATTCAATAAATGTATATATATATATACATATATATATATATACATATATATTTATTTTTTTTAAATGATTAGGTAGGCTACGGTCAACATGCTCTAACGGGAGATGGAACGAGAACACCTGTTGGGCATTTCAGACCGCGTCTCCACAGCTGTGCGGCCTGTGGTTATTGAGACATGTGTTTTGTATTATAAAACACACGGAATTTCTCTTTTCTCACCACGATTTCAGAGCCACTTCACTTCGCTTACGAGCCGAATTATCAAACACGTCGTTGTTTGATATGCGGAAGCCAATGGCGAACGTCACTTTTTAAGCAACATGGAAGGTTGTCAAGTAAAATTCAGGAGGGCCGTTTCAATTAATACCTGTATGGATTAACACCTCTTGCCACACGCGGTATACTAATGCGTTTGGAGTCTGGACATTGAATTGCGGCCTCATAACCCGCCATCGTAGATATAATGAATTATGTCGCCGAATGTGAGGCTATCCATCGCAGGTGGAAACATGTGACCCAGGGATTTAAGTGTCAAAATCGCGGGCGTCTGAAATGCCAATTTTCTATCATTAAATCTGAAACGTGATCTAGAACAACAACTGGATCATGTCTCCTTGCAAGCGAAAATAATTTCACTGATTAAGTACCATTATGAGTGTCAGAGCCTCTCTATTAACGTGTATAAAGAAATTAGCCTTGACGTCCCCAATATTACCAAAATATACAGGAATTCACTGAACAGCAAAATGCACATATGCGTAAATTGTTATAACCAACCCAACCTCAAAATTGTGAAGTTGACAAAAATAGATCCATCACCATTTTTTCTGCAATACGTTTGTAATGTAGGTGAGCTGAAGAGTGTTTGATATTCCCACAAATACTCTGTATTTTACTGAATGGGTGTGTGGTTCTTTTGCATCTCTCTCTCTCCCTCTCTCTCTCTCTCTCTCTCTCTCTAGCCTATGTGTGAGCGCGCGTTTTGACTGCTGCATTTAGCGCGTTTTGACTGCTGCATTTGGCATGTCGTAAGGTAAAGGGAAATAGTGCTTCTTTTTTGTTTGCTCAACGACTATTTGGTATTATAAGTTACATACATACATATAAGCTTGGCCTAATTAATACCATGCGTTTCCCCAAGCCCCCCCCCCTCTATCCTTCTCTGTAGGCCTGGTTGAAGTGTAGAAGATCTCCATATTCAGTATTTGATTATAAAGTTCAGGTTTCCAAAGTTGGGAATTCGTAAAGAATTGGCTCGACAGTAAATCACTTTCGACGCTTCTATTAATCCAATGCATCCAATCCATGACATCCAATATACTTACTAGTAGTTCACTGTTGGGACTTTTCTGTACGCTCTCTTCAGTCTTTAACCTTTGGTTATTGTCAGCTTGAGGACGCATGCCACATCGACTATGCGGCAGCGCACACACACACACAAACCCAATAGCCTATCCACTGGACTGCCTACATGTCCAACTTATTTATCAAATGCCTCTCGTAAAAATCACACCTCATGATACAGACTCCTCTTTGGACCTTATTGCAGTTTGCTACGTATTTTTTTCATTACTTTGGTATCAAAATACCACGCAATCATGGAGAGATTCAAAAGTCGAAAAGAATTATAAAATATTATTCATTTCTTATAATAAGGCCTGATAATGTAAAACTAGACCTAACGCGCACTACAATTTTTATTAAATCATGATATTAAGTTGATGACGTGACAGTCGGACTCTACTCTTTTGGTGGTCCAATTTCTGCTAAAACCAGTTCACTAATGCTACGTTGTGTTGTACACGTGATAGGTAGGCCTACATCACACTGAAGGCGCTGCGTAAACGGTTAAACTAGCCTATACATTGAACTAAATTAGGCGTTATAAATAAAATGGAAAATAAGCCTGATTCACACAAATTTCAACGAGAGTGTTTGCATTTCAGCAATCAGAATTTGATATTCGAAGATTAGGGTGATATCTCACATGGGTCGTTATCAGATGGGCCTATGTGTCATGCGAGTATGCTGTTACATGGTAAGACGAACGGTTCAACAAGAGCTTCTTTATACACCGCCGGCATCCTGCACACTCAAAACATATGCAATTGGCAGTTTTATCTTTAAAGGTTTTATTGAGCTGTGTTTCATCAAATAAAAATCGGAGATTTTGGCCCTCCTAACCATGCGTGTGTAAATTGGATTCCAATATCTCCACCGTGGTCAGTTTTCTGTAAATAATGGCCAATGAAATACAGTTTTACGAATCTACTGTTCTTGTTCCACCTCTAAATGTTATTAAATGCACCTCCAAATAAGTCAGAAGTCGTGAAGGTGACTACTACACATCCAGCCTAGCCCTCTAGCGTTTAAGGCCTATCATTTCTCACGAAATTACGCATGGACATCCTCTTAGTTTATCACCGTGAATGGCTTATTAATAAGTACAAGCAGGCAATAACATTCACCTCAGTGAAAATAGTTGTTAAATAGGTGTCTGTGAGAATTTTCCTTAACAGGTAATTTAACTGACATGGAACTTTGATTTGTTTCGATTAGGAAGGTAGCCTCCTCCCGCAGTGGGTTGTAACCCAGTGCGGTAGGCCTCACCATGTTGACATACATTCGAAAGTTCCTGTCAGTTGACAATGTTCCTGAAACGAAGGGCATAAATCATTGTGTCAGGTGTGTTAGTGTTCTTGAGAGCGCAAATAGCCATTCAGCCATGTTAACAAGCTTCTTTAGTGCATATGTCGCTGTTATAACGCTGAGCCCACAGAATAGATTTAGGCTAAGGGAAATATGGAAATATTTGTACAAACACAATTAGCCTACGCTTGTGGCCACACGTGAAGGTAAAGCGACTCATTGTGGTGTATATATTTTCATTATTATTATTATTATTATTATTATTATTATTCCGTTGTTGTTCTACTTGTTGTTGCTGTTATTCTGGTATTTTGGTATAATCAATATAGATGCCTACTCATCATAAATCCTTTGATAAGGAACAACTATGACTCCGTTGAATAAAACATGACAATGATTTTAATTTCAATCAGTGAACGGACAGGGGGCACAAAGAGAAACGGCAGATATCGTTTGGTTGGTTTGGGCCCTATGTCTCGAGCCCCACCCCTAAAGCCTGCAAAATGCCTGTTATCAAGTCTGTTGACGAACATCAAGGCCAATATATATATATATAGCCCATATAGGAAAGGAGGGCATAGGGACTCTTTATCTCTCACCCCTCCCTCTTAGTAAATTCATGTAGCGTAAATAAAAACAACTATCGGTATACAGTACAATTATTGTAGCCTACAGAAACTCGGCATTGGATGACACATGACCCCAAGTGTCTCTGAAATTATAATATGGTCGTACAGTGTAACCTGGATCTACCTTTTTGCGCTCTCTGTCACACCATGGTCATTTACATTTGAATGTATGATTTGTATTATTATTTATATATTTGCGTATTATTATTATTATTATTGTTATTGTTATTATCATTGTTGTTGTTGTTGTTATTATTATTATATTCGCTATTAAATAATATATCATATTTTACCCTCAAAGTCAAACCTTTTTGTTTTACAATTTCTTTAACTGATAACATATTGTATATGATTATAAATATAGACTTTTTCTTGTAAGTAGAAACACGAGAAAAAACACTGTGATCTTAATATGTTTTAATGTTTGGTTTCTTTTCTCAATAAACAAAACAACCGAGAACTATTAGGAAACAAGTACATTTTGATAAACGCTCCATAATTCTTATTAATGCCACGGCTCACGTACAGATACACAAATTAAACAAACACTTAAATTCGTAATTCCACTGGGCAGAAGATTACACTGTCTAGGTGAGGGAAAGTGCTGGAAAATCTTACCGTTATACCCTATCACTGGGGACAGCAAAACGCAGTTACTGTTCTATTCCCAGCCTCACTAGGAAAGCTGATGTTTTTCCAACTAGGAACTCAAGGGCATCAGCCCCCAATGAACGATTAACCAATAACATTCCATACATTCTGAAACATCTGCCTACGAGTGTCTTAAGATCGCCAGCCAAACGCGCTCTGCACAACCTTTGGGGAGATATAAGAGCCATCAAAACAGTTCTTGGGCTGTGCCAATGTCACGTTTGTTGCCGTTTACTCCCCTCTTCTGTAGAGTTGCTCTGTATTCACAATCAAACGGCGGTATTAGTTCATGCTTTCAAATAAATACTGGGTGATGTTTGTCTCACTGGTTTCCAGCACAAGCCGAGAGGGTCCATGCTGGCAGGCAGTACGCATATGGGTAATAATAAGAAGGTTGCAAAGACAGAAGCGGAGGCCGCAGTAGTTCTCCAGGGTTGTATTGTCTCTGATCGTCCCGTACTAAAACTTTCACTGCCACTTTCTTCGCTGCTGGTGCTGAGGCTAACAGGTCGGCAGCCATTTGACGGCGTTTTGTTTTGTACCTGCGGTTCTGAAACCAAATTTTAACCTGGGTCTCTGTGAGCTTCAAGGAGGCAGCCAGGTCTGCTCTTTCAGGTCCGGATAAGTACCGCTGGTGGTTGAACCGCCTTTCCAGCTCGAAAACCTGCGCATGTGAGAAGGCGGCTCTGGAGCGTTTTTTCCGCTGTTTGGGCAGATCGGAACTTTTCTCACAACCTCCCTCATCCAAGTTGTTGGAATCTGTAAAATATGTACATAAGGTATTAAATTAGGTAGTTTGGTCAACTAAACCAAATAGGCTAAACCAAAGTAAACCAAACGTGCGACATGTGCTTTGACGTTCAAGAAAGTATACATAAATCAGACATGCGATAAACGAAAGCAAAGAGTGGCCAAGTTTAAGGCGACGAATGTAAAGAAATGGCCACTTATATCAAACTTAATGGGGTGGATTTTGATGGTATACGTGAAAATGAATGGTGTCTTTGTACACTCATTAAGATGAAGTCAAGTAGGTTACTTTTGCGCGCATAAAATAGTTTTACTGTGAATTTTCGACATGTCAAACCTTTCATATGATTTTGATGTCCAAGACACAAACTTACCCGAGACATTGGCAGAAAGTTCACAGTCACTAAGACTCTTCGTATTCTCCACAGCAGTGGATTCCTGGTCAGTTTCGTCCTGGAAGTTTTCTTCTAGCGCGTCTGAGGCCGGTCCATCCCGATCCAACTCGGTCTTGCAAGCGGACAGCGTTTTGCTGTCAGTATCCTCACTCAGACCGGAGTCAGAGTCATAGCTTTTACGGTTAACCATTATACAAGCTCCTTCGTCACTTTTACATGGAGAGGACATCTCCTCTGGTGCGCCGTCCATTTCCCCAAATATTTTCCAACAAGCAGCCTTGGAAAGGCATACGTCCAAATCTTTTAAATGTCGACAGTCCTCTTTCTTGTTCAAGATTGCTTGAATCGAGAATGGCATCAACGAGCTGCTGCGAACGGCCATGTTTATACGCAAAAGTCAATTTTCTTGGAAAACCTAACACAAAAACGATATACTATCAAATTTAGCCGTATTTAACTCCGCTTTTGGTGGTGCTTCTGAATCGCAAAGCTGGGGGGTATGTCATTTCGTCCCTGATATTTTGCTCAAAAAACAGCGTGATTTCCCCTCCGTGCGATGCTTCTTCTCCGGGGTCGCTGCTAAGTAGTTCTCTCTTTACCGAGTTTCCTGTCCCTTTACACTCAGTTCGTCTGTCTGATCTCACCTGTGACTGCCAGCCTTCTCAAACTATTTCCTATTGGATAAGGAGGATGAGAAGCCGCTTCTCATTGGGCACTGTAAATTACGACAAGCCCATAGCCTGTCAGGGCATTCATCTGTCTCTTGACAATTTAACCCTTTGTTGGTAAATCATGCGAGTGCGCGCAGTGACAACAGATTACTAGTTTGACTCCTCTTGCAAGTCTAAAAAGCAGCAGTAGACATAGCCGTTGCCTTTGAGTACTTTACGCATTACATCGAATGTGCACAGAACGGCCGAAATCGTTGCAATTTAGCCATTTTTTGCACATGTCATTCAGAAAATCATGACTCACTTGAATGTAAGGTTAACCCTGATGGCAAGTGTATTAGGCTATATAAATAAGACTGCGTAAAACAGCACGCACTGAGAAACTACCAGTCAACTCTTTAATAATCTACACACACCTCTTTTAAGGTAAGTAATCCACAACTGATAGGATTATGTAGCGACAGTTTGCAGATTAATTACAAATGCTATCGACTATATGTTCATTGTTCGTATATTGTGGCATGGGTCTTTTCATTTGCTAAAAGACAAAAATATTTATTTCCCAAAATTAACTGAATGAAAAAGCTGTGTATGGTTTAATTCTGTTATTTGCCTTTAGTCAGTATTTAACTGTAGTAATTTAATTGGAATTGAACTGTACACAGATCATGCTTGTGACATAGGAAACAATACAGTGGAAATACTAGATGGATGTCTTAACACTTTTATACTTTAATATTAATGAATATATTGTGCAGATAAGCACTGTCATTGTCTGTCAAGCCTAAACTATAGACTCATAGGCGTGCCCTCCCCAAATTCAGTTTTCAGTGTACTCAAAAGTTGTCAGTGTATTGAAGATGTCTGCTATTTGTGTATTATTCCATTGATCACATTATATATGTGTATAAAAAACATAGGAAATGCCATGGTTAGAGCTTGAGCTGCAAGAGTTTGACAGAGTTGGTGCTTATTTCATTCAGATTCGAATTCTCATTTTGTCAATTCACATCTTTAATCATTTTCAAGGAACATATATGGTTCTGAAAGAGGGGTGGTATTTTTTTTATGATTCACTGTTGTTCTAGGCCTTTACGTACTTTTCAAAACAGATAATTCAAATATTAGGGTTTAGCCTAAAATAATAAAAGTATGAAAAATAAAAATTATAATTAGCCTGTGGCAATCTCTGAAAATAATAAGGATTCTAAATGCCGAAACAAACGCAACTCAAAGCTGGATACGCACAACTTTATTGTAACGGCCGTGTGTAATAATAATTATAATAGTAGAAGTAGGCTAGTAATAATAGTAACAACAGCTTTTAAGCTTATTTTCAAATTAATTATTATGGTTACTATAGCCTACTGAATTGATCATTTTCTTTTTCACTCTTAGCTCAGTATTTAAGCTAATCTTAAATACCACAAAATAGTCGATTAACTATCCCAACATCCGTAGCCTATTACAACTTTGGTTCTCTTTGTTTGACTGTTGATCCCTATTAAATGGATGATTTTCTCTATTTTGCTCACATCATTCAATAATGCAATTGCGATTTTTACGCACAAATATTTGAACCACTTCACTCCATAACATCATTATCCTCTGTTTTAAAGGTTCTAAAGGAGTTCACTTGCGTGAGTTCACTTCACGTGCGTTCCCAGTTGAAAATGAGATTGGCCGACGCAGAAAGGGGCCATCTAGCGGCCGCTGAAGAGAAATGTTTTCCGAGTGGTCACAAACGGCACCCAAGGTCTAGATTATTATCCAATAAATAGGCCTTTACTAAGGGGACTGCTATGGTTTATTCTTTACTTTTGTCGTAATAATTGTACATGTATAAACAATTAACTCGTATCACAGATGCATGCGTTAACGGTGTAGGCTATCATCTTTCAGAAAGTTACTTACGTTTTAATTAAATCATTTATCACTTGATCATAAAGACAACTGGTATTTAGCCTTTAAGACTAATGGTATTATTCAACATTTAGACTTATGGTATTATTCGAAACTTTAGCCTATTACACACTAAGAATAATGTCTCTTTTGAATTACATTATAATTATGTGAACTTAAAATATGTCTGAAATTATAATGCGTATTTGTGGCTGACTGGTCAAATGTATTTTTTAATGAACTGAGTTTTAGCTTAAAATGGTGCTTCAATCCATGCAGTGCAAATTCAATTTCAGAGTCGATTTATTAGAAAGCAATGCACTAATTAGAGATCTTTTAAGTTTGCATTATGCCGTTACCAAATGTGTATTGAGCGAAAATGTCAGTTTTTAGTTTAAATCTGATGATGCCTTTAAATAAATGTCATGCACTCAGAAAAACTTCAATTGTTCCACAGCATGTAAATTACAATGTTGAACAAGCTCATCAGATAAATTGTCATACAGTGTTGATGTTTAATTGATTGTTTATTTGGTTGAAATGTACATTTCTGATTAAATCCATACATTTAATAATCAGATGTATTAAGTCTTTCAGGTGTATCAGATGTATTAAGGGGTCGTAGACAGCTGTCTAAAAATGTCTATATTATTTCAACACATGCTGTGTCAAAGCATGTTCTCCCAGTCAGTAGTCTGGCTTCTGTGGATAATGGCACACAATAACTGGCAATAAACCATCACACACCGGCTATCTGCCTCTGTGTGTGGTAAGCTTCAGTTTGGGTGTGCACAAGCATGTATATACTTGTGTAAGAGGTTGTGAAATCCATTGTAAGGTACTCTAAACAAGCTGTTTTTTAGAATACAAAAAATAATCCACAGGAGAGAAAAAGAGCTAAGTACTGTGCCAGCGGTATAATATAATGCACTTGCATTGTTGTGTTAATCACTCACAAGTGATTAATTTGAATCCCTCCTCGCAGCGCTCCATGTGAAAGTGCTTGTCAGCACTCTACCTGTGTGACTTGGCACACTTCAATGGCTACTGCGCCTCTGAAAGAGCCTCTTTATGTGCTCAGGTGTTGAGCTCTTCCTACCCCTTATTGTGCTAGGTTCTCTTCTGTGCAGAATAAGAGAGAGAGTGAGAGAGAGAGAGAGAGAGAGAGAGAGAGACTGAAAAAGAGGAAGGCAGAGAGACTGAAAGAGAGGAAGAGAGAGAGAGAGAGGGATGAGGAGATTCTTCCTACACCAGATATTCACAATGGGGTGACTCACCAGGGCTATCAACATGATGTCAAGCAGAACTCCCGGGGCCAGACAGTGTTTTGATAACCAAGCCGTAATGAGTAATCGGATGGAAGTAATTGTAGGTGGCGGGAAACATAAACACTGTTACAGCAGCCTGGTGCACAGCCCAGACAATACATGATAAATAGTAAGTGATACGCAATAAAAGCTTCACTGTGCATGCATGTGTGTGTGTGCGTGCATATGTGTGTCAGACAGCAAGCTGTGAAACAGCATGTAGGTGTGTGTGTGTGTGTATGTGCGTGGGTGTGTCTGAGTGTGTGTATGTGTGCGTGTGTGCGTGCGTACGTGTGTGTGCATGTGTGTGTGTGTGTCAGACAGTCGGCTGTGAAATGGATGCTATTTAAAAACTCCTCTGAGATCAAGACAGTAAAGTGCATCCTCAGGTCAGAAATTGTCGGATGAATTAAAGTGTTTCTTCTCCTGTCTTCATTTATCTTTATGTCCACATTTGGTCAGTGTCACACAAACATAAACTGAGCCCTGGACTGCTCAAAACACCATTTCTCTACTTACAGCATTTCAAACATACTGCATGCCTAACACATAGAAGCCCTGGCTCAGGTAAAGAGGCTTAAAAATATGGAAGCTCAGTTCCACAAAAAGCACTTTCCTAATAATCTCCTGTCTGCTGAGTGAAAGCTACTTGTGGAAAATATAAATTATTTGATATCAGATTACCAATAACATGGGAGATGTCTATAAGGAAACGTTTTTACATAGGGTATAGGCAAGATATTTTTTAAACAATGGATCAGGCAGGCGTGACTGCTGTATATGAGAACATCTTCGTGCTTGGCTTTGTCTCTGCTTGATGCATTGGTGGTTTGTTAACCTCTGCGTGCCTGTGTTAATGAGGAGGCTTTCAGTGCCCTCTGTGTCTATGTCTCCTTGTCTCCCTATTTCTCTCTCTCTCTCTCTCTCTCTCTCTCTCTTTGTGCCTCCCTGTCTCTCTGTTTCTCCCTCTTTCTTTCTCTCTCTCTGTCACCCACACACACCCACACCCACACCCACACCCACACACCCACACCCACACCCACACACCCACACACACACACACACACACACACACACAATCTCAGGTCAAATTGTGCTCAGATGTGAGAAGGCAGGGAAGGGCACTGCCAAGTGTCATTTGCGATGAATATTCCCCTCCCTCCAAAATATTTTATGATGTATTATTTCTTTTTTTGGTATACTAAACATCAGATCCACATGTCTGAACCTTGAAAGGGTGGAAAATGATGACATAGGCTACGCTCTAAAAATAGACTTGTAATTGTCTGGATGACAACGATGGGGCCTTTTCATTTCAAAAACTTATTTTCTCATTCTTTTGTTCCTTGGGGAAAAAAAATGTTATTTTGAATGCGAGAGACTCCATCTAAATGTTGGGCTCTGTAGAGCAGCTTCCTGAACACTCATGTAAACCAAAGCAGAGTCCTCGGGCAGAGCGGCAGAGCTTACAGTAGACATCCTCCCTCTGAAGGCTCCTCATAACAACTTATCACAACATCGGCTACATTACTGGCCCCTGGGCACCTCTGCGCTGCGTGCCGCGTGGGGGCGTGGGGCGACTGTTTAACAGGGGCCTGTGAGGAGGGCCGAGGATAACCTGCTGTTACAGTCCAATTAATTTGTGTAGATAGTGCCAGCGTAATTTATGATGGCCAGCTTATGCGGCTCTGCACGCAACGGAGGTTACCCGTGGAGCAGGCCCCCAATCACGCGATGCTTCCTCCTCCTCCTCCTCCTCCTCCTCCTCCTCCGCACTCTTTCACACCACGGTGAGACACAAGTTCTTAACAGCCTGTTCCACACCAGTGGAACTGTCTAAAGAGGCTTCTTAAAAATGTCTGTTCAGGTATGCCACAGTACAAAGCACAAAGTGCTTTCGATCGACGGAGTTAGTGGAACGGACAAGGGCTTATACTGATGAATAAAAACCTGTCCATCCAAAGTGCACAGACATTTTCTTATACATATTGAGGATGACAGCACAACAATGGAACACATGATCACCCTGATTTGTTAAAGTCTTTAGCGGATGCAAAATCTCAGGGGAACCCTATTACTTTTTAACGTACTCCATGTTAGCCAAGGCATTCATGGACCTATAAAGGTCTTGGACCATTAAAGTTTGTTTTGCATGTGTAAATGGCTCGCACCTGCTCTGTGCAAAGCTGGCGTCTACAAATGTGGATAACACAGAGGGTGACACCCCTTTAAGTCAGCTGTCCCGCTGAGCGAGAGAATGAAAAGATCACAATGATGTGATGGTGTACTTTAGCACAGTTTGGCAAAGGAAAATGGAGTCTGCAATGGCCCCCGGCCCAGAATGAAAAAGACGTGGAAAGATGGAGAACAATTTAAAAGCTTTTGGCTCAGTCGGCTGTCTGGTTGGAGGGTAAAGAGATGTCCTGTATCTCTCTCTCTCTCTCCCTCTCTCTCTCTCTCAGCCTCTTTAAGGGACAGGGAGTGGTCTTTCCTCTTTGGGGACCTGCCTAAAGGGGGTTGGCAGAGGTTACAATGGCCTCCCATTCAGGCTGTCCACCCAGGGGACATAAAGGCGTGCAGGTGTTTAATGTCAGACGCGCTCCACGTGAAGCCAGCAGCGGGAACAGCGGCACGCAGCCAGTGGAGCACATCCCATATGGAGGTCTACCGGACTTACAGTCCAGAGTACAGAGGTGCTGTGCCATCGACACCCCCAGTCCAGCCCAGCCCTTCCACCTACTAAAAATAACAATTATGGAAATGATTTTTTCTTAGTTCTGCTTTTGCCAGTTATTTAATGTTACAACCCTGTATTTAAAGTATGTTTCAGGTGTTTTCTTCAGAAGGAAGGAAGAGGTTTCTGTTTTATGGTAGGATGGAAAGTTTTACACTTCTTTGCTTTCTTCTTTAAACCCATAATGGTCTCTCTCTCTCTCTCTCTCTCTCACACACACACACACACACACACACACACACACACACACACTCACACGAGATTATTCTTGCATAAGAACTTTGATGTTTTGAGAAGTCACAGTTGCAGCTCTCCTCTTCTCCAGGACAACCAAAAAAAGCGTGTAGCGCCAACCAGTGGCCAATGATGACCTCCTCCCTGAAATCGAGCAGGCCGACCGAGTGTTTTCAGTCAGGCCGTCCTGTCTGAAGTAAATGAGCGTCCGTGGACTCCTCCAATACCATCAATACCTGAAAGGGGCGTTGTGAGGCTGCCAGTGTAAGTGGCACCATGAAAGCTGATCCAAGCCCCGTGAAGGAGTAGGAGGGGGAAAAAAGAGAGGTGTTAGTCTAATATTTAGGGATTGGATTGCATCTGCAGGAAATACCTGAAAGAAACATCTTTAAGGATTGGATTTAGCGTTCCACAGGAATGGTCGGAAAGACGAAGGGGGGAAAAAAGCCCTTTCCTGGGGAACACGGTGTCCTTTTCATGGCTGGCTCCAATGCACGAAGGCTCCAGTACGAGCGTCCCGCTGCAGTGCTCCGCTCCATGTTCTTAATGCACTAACGAGCCCAGCGTGGGCCCATATCATTAATAGCTTGTCACCTCCATTCCCCATTAGTGGCCATGAATTGCCTCTCTCTCTCCGTCTATAAACAGACTCTGTTATTTGCCCATCATATACAGCCATGCCTTTCACTCAGCCTCTTCCACTGACAAGTGCCAGCCGAAGCTCTGCGGTAGAAAGGAGTAAACACACACACTCACACACACACACATGCATGTACACCCACATAAACACAAGGCCTACTTCACATCTGTTTATTTCATGCATGGCAGTGCTAAGTCAGCAGCTGATGGTGTGTGGAAAGTGACTGATACACACGGAGGAGATGGGCAAGTAAAAAGCCTACTCAATGTAGGGTCTCAGCAGCAACCATTTTGGATTTCAAATTTGGATATCAACATTTTTTACCAATCTGGTGTTATATTTCGCTTAGTTTTTTTTTTGGTATTAAAATCACCACTTGGGTTTTATACTCATGGTCTTCTTTACTTTACTAAGTGAATGAAAAAAGAGATGTTTAGCTGTTTGCTCTCAAACAAATGCACACACACACACACACACACACACACACACACACACACAAAAAAAAAAAAAAAAAATTCATACCCCTGGCAAATATTGATTCAATGTTGATTTTCTCTTTATCGATATGTTTGTTCTGACTGAAAATGACACTACCACATGTCAAACAGTTGTAAGACAATGTGGTAGAAACATGGAATCAAAATAGAAGCATTTTCATCTTTTTTATGAAAAATGGCGTGCCCAAAATTATTCAGTATGGTATATATACTCTTTTGATCCCGTGAGGGAAATTTGGTCTCCGCATTTATTCCAATCCGTGAATTAGTGAAACACACTCAGCACACACTGAACAGACTGAACAGACAATTAGGTGAAGCACACTAATCCCGTCACACGGGAGCTGCCTGCAACAAGAGCGGCGCTCGGGGAGCAGTGAAGGGTTAGGGGTTAGGGGTTAGGTGCCTTGCTCAAGGGCACTTCAGCCGTGCCTACTGGTCGGGGTTCGAACCGGCAATCCTCCGGTTACAAGTCCAAAGCGCTAACCAGTAGGCCACGGCTGACCCTTTTCAAATAATCAATGGAAACATCTTTGTTTGCATTCACAGCTCTCAAAATGGTTCTTATAATACCTACCAAGCCTCTCCATGTCTCCACAATGATTCTAGACTGCACCTTTTTAACAACAATCTGGGTTTTGAGTCAAGAGCGATTATTTGCCATCCCTCTGGCCTTGTGCTCACTGTTTTGATGGATTGAGGTCTGGACTATGGCTAGGCCACTCTAAAATGGTATTGCTCTCGGTTAACCATTTCTTGCCTTGTTTAGCTGTATGTTTTGGATCATTGTGTGGTTTAATGGTCCAATGCCGCCTATTGGGGCAGGTCTCTTGGCAGACAGCCTGATCTTTTCCTCCAAAATTCTCAATTTGCCCCTTATTTTAGTGCTATCGTTTACTTTGAGAAGTTCACCAGGTCCCATTGTCTGAAAAACACCCAAAACTAATACATTTCTATAGCTATTCTCCACATTGTGGATGATGTTTTGATGGTTGAAATGTTCACTCCATCTCAAAATGGATGACTTGGTCATCTTGGATACTCCTCATGGATCTCTCTTCTCCAAACATGCACAACTCAGTTAAACCTTTATAAGGGCGCACCTGGATAAAGAATTTAGCTTTCGCTGAATTCTTTTTGACCCAGGTACATGGCCTGAGATTGGCATAAAAAAAGAAGCATTATATTCCAATTTCACCATGTCCATTTCAATTGTGGGGGTTAGAAAAGTATTCTTTTGGGATGTTTTTCAACCAGGGGGACCTGGTGACGTCCCCAAAGTAAACGGTAACACTAAAGCAAGAGGCTACACTGAGATTCTGGAGGAAATGATCAGGCAGTGTGCAAAGATACCTGCCCCAATAGGCATCATTGGACCATTAAACCATACAATGATCCAAAACATACAGCCAAACAAGTCAAGAAATGGTTAACAGAGAACAATGTCATATTTTAGTGTGGCCCAGCCAGAGTCCAGACCTCAATCCGTCAAAAAAAGTGAGTACAAGGCTAGAGTGATGGCAAATAATCGTTCCTGCCTCAAAACCCGGATTGCAGCTAAAAAGGTGCGGTCTACAATCATTGTGGAGACATGGAGCGGCTTGGTACATATTACAAGAACCATTTTGAGAGCTTTGATTGCAAATAAAGATGTTTCCAGTGATTATTTTCAAAGGGTATGAATAATTGTGGACACGCCAATTTTTACAATTTTTTTTTAAAAGATAAAAGCGCTTATTTTATTGATTCCATGTTTCTACCACATTGTCTTACAACCTATTGGCATGTGGCAGTGTCATTTTCAGTCAGAAAAAACATATTGGTTAGGAGAAAATCAACATTAAATCAATATTTGTCAGGGTATGAATAATTTTGTTCTTAACTGTATATATATATATATATATATATATATATATATATATATATATATAAGGGTTGGTAAGATGAGACTGTATATATATATATATATAAGGGTTGGTAAGATGAGAAAAGAAAAATATGTTTAAACCTTTAAAACAAAACATGCCTGAGGTTTGCTAAAGTGTATACTTTCTATTTCTGTTGTATTCATATTATTTAATATGACGTGTATGCTATTTTTTAACAAAAGATAGAACTAACAGCCTGTTAAATTGTCAAGTGGTGTAACCACAAAAATGACAAATATCTAATATTTCACACCTCCTAGAGTTCATGCAATTGCTCTCATGAAATTATTAGTTTATTTTGTAATATCCTATGAGAATATGTTTTATTATATTTCTTTCTAAATTTAAATTATATGGGTTTTTCATTGTACTGAGCAAGACCATATGCTGTAAACATCTTGTTTTCTGTCTATTCTTTGACCATTTGAGTAAAAATGGTTTAAACAACCATTATTACAGTAAAGTAGAGTATTAAATCATTATCCATATTCATTTTGTACATTATTAGTATTTAAGACAAAATACTGGTTACACCAATTGACCATAAAACGTTTATAGCAATAGGACAAGAAATTGAAACAGAAATTAAGCATCAAGGTAAACTGAATTGGATATTTTGATATGTGTTCATGTCATTCATCATATTCCATATCAATTATCATTTCATAACATCAATGAAGAAACTTGTGTTCTATTTGATTTCAATTCAGTTCTCATACAATTTCAGTCTATACCCATTATTTTCAAAGAGAGTGAGATTAAGGGCCCTATTTTCGCGATGCAAAACCACTTTTATTAAATAATGCGCCCAGGGGTGTGGCAATTACCGACATAAGGTGTGGTCTGGCATGACATGATCTAAAAATCGCTATCTTATACCGTCTAAAAAGCATTACGCCACTGCCCAAGAAAAGCCTGCTGGTCTATAGCGAAAGGTGCATATGAAACACAGCTGAAGACGCACTGTTTTTGCTGGTAACCCATTGTCAGTCAATACTGAAAGTAATTAACTGTGTATAACTGTTTTGTCATTGACTATGACACCACAGTGAAGTTAGTTTCACTTTGCCTATATGTTCAATTAATAGACAAGTGCAAATGTGTGTAGCCTATACTCTACTCGGTTTTAGTAAAGAATGGCTTAGTGGAACACCTGTTCCATACGGTCTTGCGTACAAGCAAATTCTTTCAAATACACTGCTGACTATCAAAATACTGATGCGCTGTTTGAAGTCCCGTTGCTTGCTGTTAAAGGGAATGACAGATGTCCTCCTCATTGGTTTAAAGGATGTTAAGCCCAAAACACACCCATGACTGATTAAGAAACATAAGAGCCACCTTTTTGCACCAGACACCTGACGTTTGATAACAAAACCACCCCGAATGGACTGGACAAACCCCTAAATGTATTTACGCTATTTGCTAGTGACCATGCATTTTATATTGCTAAATTAGGGCCCAAAGTGTGTGTGAGAGAGAATAAGAGTGAGTGAAAGAGTGGGTATGATCATTTCTTAACAACCAACCAACAGCAGGATCTGCGTTCACATGCACTCTGTGGCGAGACCAGTTTTTCTTGCTTGTAAGTGGCATCCATTGGGGGACAAGAAGTACATTTTATATATAATAAATGTATTTATATTATTTATTTATAATTTGAACATACTGTTTACATACATCATAATAAAAATAAAAATATTATGGAAGTTTAAATTTAAAATGAAAAGCTTTAACATTTCAAAAATCGCTTAAATTGCAATCTAATTAAACCCTTTTAAAGCTATTGTTCATGCTAAACAGTTAGTCACTATTTAAATTATAAAAATAATATAATTGGCACCTAAAATTACATACTCTTGGCCCTGAATCTGATCAAACTGGTCTCAAACAGAAAAGAGTCAAATGGTGTAACCGGTTACACCATTTGACATTTCTATTTAAAAGCAAAATTTGCAGGCATCATTATGGACAACTATGTACACACTTCACCTTTATGTGAATATGCAAACACAGTTTTTACATTAAAGGGACACCAGGCAACGTTTTCGTGTTAATTAATCATCTTCGTAAATCGGTAGGCTATATGTTAAATGACTCATTACGGGGCGAATGAAGGCTCTCTCGCCCGCCCCTACTGCCTGTAGAAAGAATATCCCACTTGCAAGTTCGGTGTATCCTACCCGCCGACCGAAGCATGATCAGTTTACAGCACAGAGGCAGGCTAACGAAACGCTAGAGATTGTTGCAAACGTGTGTATAATGGCAGAGCCGGCGAAGAAGCAGCGAAAACCCTTGACGGAAGACGCAAAGAAAAGGAAAAGAGCTTCAGACCGAGCGAGGGGGAGTTTTGTAAAGAAAAAGCATCAGGCTTGCCTGGTGTCCCTTTAAATTGAATATTTTATGATTATTATGATTTTATCAACATTTTCAAAAGGTCATACCATTTGACATGTAGCCTAAGCTTGCCTGGCCATGGCCTAAAAACACTATTATATTACTTGAGAGTTGCTAACCTTGACACATAGCAGTTGGGGTCTTGAAGGGTCCTTCTCTATGACATAATTTCCTGTCACATGATTCTCTGACATAATTCATACAAAATTGCTCCTTAAATGGTGGTTACTTGACATTTTAAGTGGTTGATGTGACAGACACGATTCCCCATATTAATTCAAACATTCAGAACAATGGGGTTTCATTACTTGTATTACATTTAGAAAAGTTCTTGTGCAAGATCATGCCAGATTATTTTAGAAGGGATTTTGGAGAGAATTTCCCATTTTTTTCAGCAAGTGTAATTATTTGGTTCATGTTTTTCTGGTTACACCGTGTTGACAATTTTACCCAAATTCAGTTAATACTCTTTCAAAATTAAATAAATCCAAAACTTTAAGATTAGGGTTTGATGAAAATGATATTTGAAAATAATGTCAAATTATTTTCAAATTTTAACTATTTTAAATGTATGTAACCCATATGTACACAAAAAAATGAGCGTCACGTCATTGACCCATATATTCTTATTTTTATATACACACACTCATGATTTGATTTTGTCTGAATCATCTGGCCTTTGATTTCCCCAACCTTGTTTATCCGAGTAGTAATGTTGTCCATTTCTGAAACGTCTCTGATTAGGAATGGCCATGTGGATACAAACAGGGGATTTTATTGTGAAGAACACTGATGTGGAGCAGCAGCACCTGTGTACAGCAATGCTGAAGTTCAAATACAAAAACCATTTAAATACGTACAGAAACCATTCAAATACGTACAGAAACGCAAACCAAACAACACCTACAGAATCGTACATCTAAACTTTACACGGAAGGAAAAAGCTTACATTCTTTTTTACATTCACAGAATGAATATATGCAAGTCAAACATGACAAGATGGAATAATGGATAAAAAGAACATTTTAAAAGCACTTGGAAGAAAAATTGATTGTTTTCTTTTCTCGGAACACTAGTCAAAACAGACATGGTAGTTTTTTTTTTGTGAAGACTTGCTCTGTATATTACAAGATCTTCACTACATTGTTAGGATATTACCAAAGAATGCGGCGTCACACGCGCCGTAGTTGCCATGTCCCGTCTTGGATTGATGACACTAAAAACACTTCAACACAGTAATTCCCAATAAGCAGAGTGAGACTCCTGTCTGGCTCATGGCACTTGGTGTGATTCTCTCTCCCCACTCTGATGAAGATATGCCTCTATCAGGGTCACATCAGGGTCAGCCTCAGTCCTGGGGAACTGTTTTGACAGGAACTATAACGAGGCAGGAGTACATTTAACTGCTGTTAGTGCAAGCCTAGTCTAACCATGGAACGCTGCTTTCATTCTCCTCTTCCATACAGGCCTGCGGATCATTCACAGGGGTAAGTATCTAATAAAAAATAACTATTTACAAAAGGTGAATGATTTTTTAAAAAAGCAATTAATGTATGTCTTCAGAGGACATGTGCAGGTGTATGGGTCCTTGGCTCTACTGTAGCTTGGCACAGGTCACTTCATCTCTTGGTGCGTTTGGCAGGGGGCTCCTCTGGTTTCTGTGCTCCTCGGGTGCGTGGAGCTGGAGGACTGGCTTCCCGTTTGCGTCCACCCTTGGCTGCTGCCGTTGTCTGCCCTTTCGCGCCACTACAAAAAGAAACGGAAACACTTAACATTTGCCGCCTGAATAGGGGTGTTCAGTGTGTATTGCCCATCACCCCCTGCCCCCAACCACACACCACATAAAACTATAATAAAATTAAATAAACAAACACCCACACAAACACGAGCGCTTGTTATATCGACATACCGTGTGTTGGGGGTGCTATCCTCCTTCACCTTGCTCAGAGCTCGAGTGGAGGGCTTACTGGGCTTATTCCTGTGACAAATCACACACACACACACACACACACACACACACACACACACACAATAAAAAGCATAAATAACGAAACACAATATCTGATATTCAGACTTGGTAAAAATAAAGCTTTCTATGAAGGTAAACACATGTGACCGACGGAGATGCAGTTGCCCATGGTCAGCCAGTCGGACTCACTTCTCCGCCTCCAGACGGGCTGCAGAGCGCGTGGCTCTGGGCTTGGCCTCTGCCTCCTCTTCTCCTCCATCTTCCTCTTCTTCTTCATCCTCCTCTTTCTGCTCTCCCTCCTGCTCCTCCCCCTTCTTGGCTTTTTTGTCCGGCGTTGGCGTTGCCTTGTCTGCAGGGGGAAACACAAAGCGGTCAGCTGAAGTGGCTTCAAGGACACATGTAGATGAAACACACAGGCCGTTGCACCGCTCCAGTCAAACAAACAAATCAACAAACAAATATGCAAACTACTGCATTGAGCACCCGCGTCTTCCGTGGAGTCGGCGCTTGCTGCTGCTGCTGCTGCTGCTTTGGGTGGCCTTCCCCTACGAGGGGTCTTCTTCTGGGGCTTGTCGGACTCCTCTCCCTGTGTGGACACCAAACACTACCACTCAGCTGCGCCAATTAACTACAGTGGACAGATCTAAGCTCAAATGAGACAAAACATTAATGACCAATGCCACTATTAAATATAATGTGTCTAAATATAAATAATGTGTCTTTAGAGAGAAACAGAACACAGGAAAAGTGCATCACCAACAGTGCTATGTGTTTACTGAGAATTCTCAGGTCTGTGCCAAAGATATAGGGGTACATTTCTAACCAAGAGATGAAGGGTTAGCTCTGAGTCAAACTCACATTATCAGATTTCATTTCTGCCGAGCTCTCCTGCTTCTCCTCCTCGGGCTCTTCAGACTGACTCAATGCTGAGAAAAGACAAAAACAAACAAACAACAAAAAAACAGGCAGGTTAGAAATAGGAAGAGAGAGATAGGGACAGCAGGACACAGACAACGACAGATGAAGGCACGTCTGAATAGCGAGGACGGTGAACCCAGTGAAATGCAGACATCACAAGACTCAAGTCTCACCAGTGCTCTCCTGGGGGGCCTGGCCTGAGGACGACTCTGTTCCTTCTGAGCTCTTCTCCTCAGCAGGCACCTCCTGCAAACACACAAACACATCGTCTCTCTTACAATAGGGGATCACATGTACTTGAATTTCCCCTGGGGATCAATAAAGTATCTATCTATCTATCTATCTATCTAATGTCTCTTGTTGGAAAAAGCATTGAAACAAATGGGCTGGGTGAACCACAATCATGCCAGGAACACTAGTGATTTGGTTGTTGTGAAGTTGACCTGAAATAATCATATGAAATGGGTGACTTGTCCACAAGAGGGTGCTAGAGAGCAAGAGAAGAGAAACTACCTTTGCTAAAAATTATTCTCTACCTCACAAAAGTCATGTTTACTAGGACTGAAGTAGCTCAGGGGGGTATTCCAGAAAGCGGGTTTACTGGCTTAACCCAGAGCGGTAAACATCAGTTTTCAATTTCAAAATGGTCAGGCTATGGTAACATAGGCTCTGATCCTGGTAGGGGGTAGGTTATGTTTGGGTATTTAAGTGCACTTTTTGTCGCACAGTGGCGTTTCTTTTTGAGGAAGGTCCGATTGATATAGAAGCATAAATCATCCATGCTATTTACCGCGAGAGGGTGATAAGACCACAACATGATATCCTGTCTTATTCAAACGAGTTTTTGCGAAGGCGCTTCCGTTTTTCAGTGGAATCTTTAATAAACTTGAACAAAGGTCAGTTAGGCTATTCAATGCCAAACATGCTCTCGTTCCTTGGTAGACACATAAGTTTGGCTCTTTTTTGTTATTACAGCTCTCTCCTCCTCGTAAACCTCGAGGAGAACTTGCTGCTCCGCCTCTGAAAAATAAGGTGCTCTTCGTGTCACCAGATTCACTCATGGTTTCGACTCTGAAACCGACAGCTCGGATTTAGTTGTCACAGATTCAGACAACCTAGAGTTTATCTCAGTGTTTGTTAAACCTCCTTTCTGGAATACCGCCCTGGTGATCACAAAGACCATAATGTTGTGACCTGCAACATGGAAAAATTGTGTAAAATACTCTAAAAAAAAAAAAAAAAAATAGAGGACATTTAGAGGTTAAAAAAAACCCTCACCTCTCCAGAATCCTCTGTTTCTTCAGACCTTTTCCTCTTCAAACCACCAGGCCTTCCTGTGGGGGCAGATGCATTACAGATTTACAGCAGACGCACTGCACTCCAATCTCAAACTACACTGGAAGCAAACAGACATCTAGCCACTAGAAACCCTCCAGAATGATAGATCATTTAGAAACTGTGTGGAACTGAATGAAACCGTGGTCAAACAGAATCTTACATCCGTACAGGTCTTAACGCATAACACAAGTCTATCTTCTTTATCTGTTTATGTTTTCTAGCAGCCATAAACAGAAACACAGATATCTGCAAGTCTTACGGAGATAAAGCACACTAGGCAACATGTGGCCTTCTTATATCTGCACATTGTTGGACTGTTGAGAGCACATGCTGCGTAACAGGGGTAACTCACTATTTGATGTCCACATTTACAAACAATGCAGCCTTTCCACCCGGGTAAGGCGCATACACAAATACATATGGCAGATCCATAATGTGCAGCAGCTCTGTCTACTGGAATGTAAATGATCTCCGCCAGTGCCATGACTATGCTGCTGGGGCTCATGTTAGAAGTGCCTGAGGTGCAGTGGTTTGTGTTTACCTGCGCTGTTAAGTGCCTGATGTGCAGTGGTCAGTGTTTACCTGCGGTGTTAAGTGCCTGATGTGCAGTGGTTTGTGTTTACCTGTGGTGTTCAGTGACTGAGGTGCAGTGGTTTGTGTTTACCTGCAGTGTTAAGTGACTGAGGTGCAGTGGTTTGTGTTTACCTGCGGCAACTTCTTTCGCCTGGGCTCCCGAGCGCCTGCCTCTGCGCACAGTTGGCTCCTCAACCTTCTCAGTCTGGATGGACAACACAAATAAACAAACAAACAAAGCTAATACATAAATAACGGGTAGAAACACTAGAATGAGTCTCATCCAGGCCTAAACTGCATTTCATTGGCTCTGTACCTGTCCTCTGCTAAATGACAATAAAGTTGAATCTAATCTATAGTGCAGGTCAAATGATTCCCATGTCCCACATCAAAGGCTAATGACCAATGACCTTATATAGAGTATAGTCATTGCTAATGACCATCATCTCCACAGGAGGAGAGGACAAACCCACCTCCTTCTGCCCCTCCTCTCCTCCTTGCTCCTCCTGCTGGCTCTCTGGGGCTGTTGAGGAGAACAGGACATGTGACTTTAAATCAGGACGCGCGCCAGATTATCAGTGAGGGGCGGAAGCAAGACACACAATACACTTAGTCCTGTCCTGGGCCACACACTCAACAGCTGAGGAGGACTTACACTGGGCAGCGGCCTTAGAGGAGCGTCCCCGGCGCGGAGCTTCAGGCTCGGTGGCCTTCTCACTCTCCGCGTCCTGCACAGACCAACAGACGAGCAAAGAGGTGAGGACAAGCAAAGAGACAGTCAGTCCTAGGACTGCCACTAACGACTATTTTATAGTCTAAACAATTAAACAATTCATTTTCCTCCAAAAATCCAAAATCTTGTTTTAGTTCACTGGTAAATGCCGTGTTGATAAAAAAATATTTACGTTAACAAATTATCAGCGTCAACTTTGTCGATTACGTCGACAAGTCGCAGCAATTCTAGTCAGTCCAGAGACAGTACTATGTGCACTACACGTTCACAGTGCGTTTGGTGACCCTCACCTCCACCTGTTGCTCAGAGCTCTGGTCAGTGGTGACCTCCTTCTCTGCCTTGGCTTTACCTATCAAACCACAGATCGATTATTGAGCAGACATGGCTACAGCCAACACAAGCCAACTGTGGCCGTGGATGAACACGGTCACAAAAGCTTTGTAATGGCGAATCCAGTATGAGGAGTTGTCAGAAGGAGATGAATCTTACTGGTGTCCTTGGCTGCTGCCACCGCACTTCTTCTTCCTCTGCGGGTCACTCTGCCCTCGGATTTTTCATCCTGAGAAAAGGAGAGAAAGGGAGTTAGGACAGGAGCTAAGGTGAGAGAGGAACACAGCGTGAGGCAGATTAAGGGAAGCCAGAACAGATGAAGTACCATCTCTGACACATCCGATCCCCTCTCCTCCTCTTGACCGTCCGACTGAGAGGCACTGCCTGCAACAAGAGAGCAGATAGGTTGGTGTGTGTGTGTGGGATGGGGTATCAAATTAGCAACAATAAAGCACACACACACACACAAGTCTACTCACTGGACTGCTTGACTAGTCTGGCCTGACGACCTCTCCGAGTTCCTCTCGTCACCTCCACTTTCTCAGGTATATCCTGGAACGCCATTGAGAATGTATCAAATGGCTCATAGAGAAACAGTCCCAACAACTACTATGCTAAACCCAGTTTGTCATTCTACTATGCATAAGTGCATAAATGATCATCCATCATAAAAAGCTGCATGGACTCCATTCTCCTTGCTTGAGGAATCAGTACTTACAGCTTCTGGTTCTTTCTCTTGTTGAGGAGTTTCATCGGGTGCGACACCTGCCAGGTCAAGAGATGAACCAGGGTCATACCAGAGACCCCACTACTTAACTTTACACTCTGACCACACTTACCAAAATGCAGTTCATATGACTAAGAACTACAATTACATTCATGCAGTTCATATGACTAAGAACTACAATTACATTCATGCAGTTCATATGACTAAGAACTACAATTACATTCATGCAAGGGGGTTTTAAATGGCACACATTACAACAGTGAAATAGATTTTTAAATGACAAACACATTATCTGTTCCATGTTAAAGAATAATACTGACGTATAAGAATATATACATATAAGTATATAAGTATATACACTCTTTTGATCCCGTGAGGATCATTTGGTCTCTGCATTTATCCCAATCCGTGAATTAATGAAACACACTCAGCACACAGTCAACACACAGTGAGGTGAAGCACACACTAATCCCAGCGCAGTGAGCTGCCTGCAACAACAACGGCACTCGGGGAGCTGTGAGGGGTTAGGTGCCTTGCTCAAGGGCACTTCAGCCATGCCTACTGGTCGGGGTTCGAACCAGCAACCCTCCGGTTACAAGTCCGAAGCGCTAACCAGTAGGCCACGGCTGACTTGGATAGCTTAGATTATTTGATAACCATTGTCTGCAAATCAGAAATGTGGCAAAGTGTCCAAATGTCCAAGATTTCGTTATTAGTCACGTTAAATACAAAGATTAACCATGAATAAAATATGTAGTCAATTCAGTTTAATTCTGTTTGGTTAAATATTGATTGAATTGTATGGAATAAAAGGATTAGGATGACATTTCAAATTCCACTTTATACGATCACTCTACCATTTCAGACTTACTTGTGTCCTGTAAAGCTTCCTCCTGTTTAGAGATGTCATCTCGCATTCTTGTGTCCTGTAAAGCTTCCTCCTGTTTAGAGGTGTCATCTAGTGTCCGGTCTTCTTCAGTCTGCTCAATTGAAACAGCACAGAGCGCTCCCATTATGAACACATAAACAGTACTTTTACAGCCCCTAAAGTCTCTCTGCCTAGATTATACACATTATATACAAACACGTTTAATATGGCAATGAAACACTCCATACCTCGGTCACTGCAGACTCACGAGGAACCTCTCCTAGGATATCGCAGAGAGAATCAGACATTATAGCATGGAACAACACAGCATATACAAACTAAGAAAATAGCACTGGAATGTAAGCATGTTCCGCTGTTCTGTTAATGGCTTGTAGAGTACCTTCTTTACAGCTGGAGGGTCCTTCAGTCTCACTCGCCTCTGGCTGGCTAACTTCAGTAACGTCAGACACAGTAGAGGTTGAGCCTTGGCACAGAACAGAATGGAGGAAAGACACATCACTCAGTACCTGATAGTGCATGAAGAGCTCCATTCGAAAGCTTTGTTCTGGTTTGATGTAGAGGATAATCAGATGAAAGGGGCTTCATTTGACCCGTCTTTGTTTACATTACGTTAATTCATCCAACAGACGCTTTTATCCAAAGCGACTTAGAGAAAGAGAACAACATTCAAGCTACAGTGCAGTGGAGACCTCAGCGAGAGGGTAAGAGTGCAGACATTGTAACATTATAAGCATTAGCCAAAGTGTGGCAGGAGGAGAAAGTGGTTGTTGTGGCACTACAGCGCTAAGATACTGAGGTGCACAGATCTCACCGGTCTCCGACGGAGAGGCCAAGGTCTGGCTGGACACCCTTCTGCCTCTACCTCTTAATTTGGTTTCCTCTTTTTTCACATCCTTCGGAAAAAAAGACATAAATACATGAGGTTAGTTTTACTTTTACATTTTGACTAAATACATGAGCGTAGTGGCGTTTTTGAGGTAATCTCTCCAAACGTTTAGTCAAAATGTCTTTACTCACAACTGAGGGAGCCTGGGACTCTTGGTCCTTCTGATCAGCCAAATTATCTACTGTGAACAAAGAAAAAAATATATGTGGTTAATTAGAAATGTGACAGAAAGGCATGACAATACAAACACAGAATTCTTGATGGAGTTGATTGGTAGATTTGAATAGTAGACACTGCCTGCAATTATCCCTTGAATATAATATAAGGGATATAAATATTCTTTAAATATATTTCTTATAAATACAGTAATTTCCTGTGTATTAGCCGCATTTTGTATAAACCACAGGACAGTGTTTTATGCAAGTTAAAAAAATAAAACCATATTAATACCATATTAACTGCCTCCGTGTATTAACCTCATAGCTGAAGAAATTTTGCAAAATCAATGTATAAACCACAGCTAATAGTTGGGAAATTACTGGTATGTAATATCCCTAAAAAAAGATAAGAAACACACCCTCCATGTTCTGAGATGGTGAGGTAACATTTGTGGGTTCAGTGGACACTGTAGCAGCACAAGGCTTTTCTTCCTCGCTAGACTTCTCAGCTGGGGCATCCTGTATTATACAACACCACATAAATACACAGCAGTGACAGGAGATGGGTTGCATCCTGTATTATACACCACCACACACAATACAATATCCTGTTTATTATACGGTTACTTGCCAAAACGAGTAAAGAAACTTCACACAATGGGTCTTTTAAAATTATTCTGTTATCCTTTTGAGGCTTCCACTGAGAAAACAAATAGTTTGCCACATAAATAGAACTAGAACTCTTCAGGTGTTGCGTGACAACATATTACTTGCTGACTTTCACTTTCAATGACGTTCTATTACAATAAGCGAACAAATTACTTACAGAATGATATGAAAGATGTTAATCAGAAGCCCAAAACCCATCGCCAGAGGTCATTATATACTTTGCAGCAGTCATTATACGGATTTAACAGACCTCCGAACGTTGGGAAAACCCATTCATGTGGAACTTTCTGCAGCACTCTGAAGAGCCATATAATTTCATCTTCATGTCCGCGTCCTGCAGCGACAGGCCTGCACTCGGGATCCCTTCCTGTATCGGCTCCGTTTCCGTCACAACCCTTCTCTCCGCCGAGCTGCACACCTCCATCAGGCTCAGCAGGGCGTCGGCCTCGGCCGGCAGTGGCCTGGGCTCTTCCTTCACCTCCTCCTGCTGCTCCTCACATTCGGCGAGCCGCGCAGCTAGATCCTCCCCTTTGGGCTCTGGGGTGATGTCACTCAGGGCATCAAAAGCATCATCAGAAACATCGACAGAAACGACGGCTGTGTGATGATCTGCAGCCGCAACGGGCGCTGCCTCCAGACTCAACTCTTTGGGCTGAGAGACCGTCTCTGCAACGGGGGCCTCAGGAGTGGTTGGCGAAAGAGGGGAAGCCATCGATATGCCTCTTCTCTCTCCTTGGGCTTCTCCCTTCTTCTCGGGATCTTTGGCCTTCTTCTCGCTCGCCTTCCTCGTGCCCTTGGTCTCCTGTGACTTGTCAGAGGAATGTTCCTCAGAGGGTTTCTTCTCCTCTTTTGAGCTCCCATCTTTCTTTTTCTCCTTCGTTGAGTCCGCTTTACTGGCTGAAGCAGCGCCTTTGCTCTTAGCATCTTGACTGGAAACTTTCTTGTCCGGTTTGAACAGTATCGGAGATTTCGGCTCCTCTCTCGACTTGGACCTTGACTTCTCGGACATCTTCCCCTTTGACCCAGGCTCCACATCTCTGCCGCGCCGAGCTTCTCCATCACTCTCAGAGATGGACTTGGACAGATGCGGTCGTTCGGGCGAGCTGTAAGCTCCTTTTACCTTGTCCTTGTCCGAGTCTTTGCTGTCGTGCCTGGACCTGTGCTTCTCGGCGTGTTTCACCTCGGACAAACTCTTGGATCGCTTGAGCACCTCCTTTATGAGCTTGTCCTTCTTCCTGTTCCCCTCCGACCCCTGCTCCAGATCCGACCTCTCCTCCGAGGATCCCGTGGAATCGGGATGAGAAAGAGGCTGTCGGGGATCGCTTTTACCAGCCGCCTTCTCTCCTTTGGTCCTTTCTTTGTCCTTCTCTTTGTCTTTCAGGGCCTCCGTCATTGAGGCTTTAGTTTTCTTTGGCCCGGAGTCTCTGTGCCCTTCCTCGACCGCGGACCCCTCGGACACAGAGGACCTCGCCTCCCTGCCAACAGACAAAGTCTTCTTTTCCACCTTCAATTTTGAGCTTTTCTTTTCCCCTTTGTCCTCAGCGGTGGCCTTCACCTCGGCCCCCTCCTTCTGTGAGCTCTCGTCACCGTGCATCTCTGCTTTCTTCTCGGCCTTCTGCTTGAGTTTGGCGGATTCATCGGACATGCTACGGTCCCTTTCCTTTTCTTTGCGGTCCTTGAGGTGCTGGTCTTTGCGCGAATGCCGGTCAAACTTGCCCGAGGTCCTCTGTCGGAGCAGCTCCTCGGACCCCTGCTCCAGGTCCAGAATGAAGGAATGTGTTCGGTTTTTGTCCACCACTTTCCTGGGCTCACTGGGTTCCTCTGAGACACTAACGCTCTTCCTCCTGTGGACCTCCTCCAACACAGACGACTCAGAGGTCTTCCTCATGGACTTTGAGGACAGGCTCTTTGAGATGCCCGCCTTCTGAGAGTCCTGCAAGAAAATGTACTCATAAGTTTACTCATCTAGCAAACACTTCTATCCAAAGTGAATAAAACAACAACAAATAACTGAGAGTAAAATGACAATAGAAAAGACCACAAAATCAACAAGTTAGCATGACAAAGGACAATCCTTACATCTCTTCTCATGGCATCCCCTTCTGTGTCCCCCTTCTTTTTGTGTCCAGCATCCCCCTCCTTCCTAAACAGATAAACATGACCAGTTGGGCATCACTTACGCAGGCAAACAAATCATAGCCAAGAGCGCACCTAAAGGTCTGTAGACACATCATAAAACCCTACACTAAACAGCACACAGACCCACCTTGAGTCTCTCTTTCGTTTCCGGCTGAGGGCCACTTTCTTCTCCAGCACTTTCTTCTCCTTGCAAGCCTCTTTGGCCCTGGGTCTCGGTGTGTCATCCACTGCCTTCCTTTCATCTGCATGAGATTAATGAAAGAACGTTCAGATCTTCAGGGGACGCGTGGCATTAAGTGCATACACAGCGACAAGTCATGAGACACTTCACAAGACATCAAAAGAAACTCTCCACACAAAGAAATGCCATTACAAAAAGTATCAAGTGGAATAAGTATGCACAAATCTGCATTTAGAGGCGATAGACTAACACATCTTCTAACATGTCCTAGAGCGTGAATAGCACAGAGATTTGGAGAGGAAAGATGTCGTTTGAATGCTGTACCTGGCTCCTCCATCTGAGACTGTTTACTCCTCCTCTTCTCCTCTAAGCGTTCACGGTTCTGCTGTCGTTTCAGCAGCCTCTCTTCTTTGTCTTTGGCCTACGGACAAAGTCATGGACATTATATGTGGGAAAAGAGGCCATTTTTCCATCAATAATATAAATGTTTGGAATGAATACACATTTCTATGATATGATGAGTCGTAAGTGGATGTGACGTGAGAAACTCAATAATAACAGCCGAGGGATGCTGTTTACACTTACTGCAGACCGCCGACGTTGCTCAACAGTGACCTCATCATCGGAGTCGCTATAGTAACGAGAGTAGAGGAAGGGTTTGTGCACGTAGCCCTGGCGACGGGCCCCAGGCTTGCGCTCCTTGTTCTCCTCGCCGTCTTCAGTGTCGTCTTTCTCTTTATTCTCTACCTTCTCATCTGTGCATCACACACACACACACACACACACACACACAGAAAAAAGGTTAAATGTCAACTTCTGGGACTTGTCTCCCTGTCTTTACTACACTGGTGACCTTTGGTCTTCTCCAATGCATCTGTCCGTACAAGGTGTGCAAATGTTTTTTTGCCTTTTGGGACTTGTCCCCTGACAATGATTTTTATAAAAAATATAAAATATTTGAAGTGATTAATTGTCTACAATAAGATAATACATTTCCAAAGGCTTGTTAATGTAAGCAGCGAGGTCAATGACACAAAGAACAAAAAAGTGCTAATAACTGTCAGCATTCTATCAATATTATTCATTGTTACAAGAGTGCATGTAAACAGATGACCTTCTGATGTGATCTCGCCCTCCTCGGTAGAATCGGACGGTTGTGGCTCATCATCACTCTCGCCCTCAAATGAAGAAAGGTCACTGGTGTGGACAGAGCTCACTGTGATGTCACTCAGGCCCTCCAGATCGGAATCCTCCAGAGAATATTCTAGAAAAAAGATGCATGGTCAGACACTCACAGAAACCATTTGATTTTCTTAAGGAAGCATCTCTCAGTATCGGGGCACAGGGACTAAGGGGTAATTACATGCATGTTGATGATGAACAAGCCCCTAAAACAGAACTTATTCCTGTGTGATGAATTTAACTAATTAAATAATGTGTAATTTAATTATATGAACTTAGGGTGTAACGATTACCAGCATAATGGTAAACCTGAACCACGACAGAAATGTTGACGATAACAATTACTGTTTTCATTTCAAATATCATAATTATCACAGTTGATTGCCCCAGCATCATCCGAGCCTGCTTTTGACAGCCCTGCCTGGTACAATAAAACAAAACTAGTACCCCTACTGATTCTGTTGTCTAATTAATGGATTTAACCGTGATTCAGATTAGGCTACACCTGCTTTTAAAAGGCGGAACATTTTCACCGCAAAACGTGTGATATATCATGTAGCCACTATCCATTCCACTCACATTATCAGAAGAATACCGTAGCCTAAAGTTTTATTTTGAACACTTACTGGGTCTCACTCATTGGATCCAAATAACGAAATAGCAAACTCAGTCATGGTAGGGTAAGTTAAGCTATAAACACATAACCAATTAAACATGACCAAGGAAAAAGTGAACGGGACAAGACACAATGCCACGGTAACATTATGCTATGAATTAAGAATGCTCAGCTCAGCCAGGTTCGCTAGTGCAATCAGCCTATGAATGTGAACAAAAATACCGGTATGCCCTTCTTCAGCAGCAATAGACCACCTTAAACGCACCAGAATAATGGAATCACATCTACTCAGTAACAATATTTTTTACCCCCAGCACCCCCTCTATAAACACTCCCAGGTGAAAATGAGTTCCAGCATCCCTGGTTAAGAGTTGCACTTTTGAAGGTTTTTTTTCCTACATTTTTGTAATATAATAAACACGGTCACACTTTTTGAAACTATTTCAACTATTGTGTAGGCCTATCAGTGCTTTCTGAACAAATTGAATACACTTTTAAAAATACCGCGATAATAGCGAAAACCATGATAATTTTGAGGTTGAGGTTAAATTTTCATACCGTTACATCCCTAAATGAACTAATACAGTAAAAAAAACAAAAACATGAATGCAGCCCTTGCCACTTAATCTACTAAACCCCTCTTCTACTGCACTTTTACCCCATTACTAACTATATGCATGTGACAATAAACTTCCTTGTATCCTTGTATCCTTGTAACAATACACTGAAGAAATCACTAAGCAGTCCACACCAATGCACAGCAGGAATCCTACCTTCTTTAAGTCTTTCTCTGGCTTTCTGTCGGATGCGCTGTTTCTCATTAATGGTCTTGCTAGGGTCTTGCTCCTTGCTCAGAGCCTCCTCTGCAGTCTGAGCAGGTGATTTGCTCATATTTTTGTCCTTGCCCTCCTCCTCTTTAACATCCTTTTCCTCTTCAACCTGCTCTCCTTTCACCTCCTCTTCCCCATTCACGTCCTCGCCCTCCGACTCTCCGTCTATGTCCATCTCTTCGCTCACATCCTCCATCTTTATCTCGGTGCTGGACATATCCGCTGCCTTTTCGCCCTCTTCAGGCTGCTTCTCCGCCGCTTCGGCCTCCTCGTCCTCCTCCACGAGGCTCATGTCTTGTTCCCCGGTGCTGCCATTCAGCATGGCCTCCTCTGTGGCCTTAAACGCTGCATCCTCCGCAGCCCTAAGCACAGCCTCCTCTGCCGCCAGGTCCTCTGCTGTCGCCTTCAGTCCCCTCTCCCCGCCGGCACGGATACTTGCCTCCTGGTTCAGGGAGCTGATGGTGTCCAGGATAGACATGGCATTTGTACTAGTGCCCGGTGCAGACATCATAGCTGAGGGAAACAAAAACCAATTATGAGCAACATTTCATTTAGCTCAGTGATCCTAAATGTTATACTATATCATTGGTGAAGCAACTCCCTCATTAAAAAGCAAGCTATCAAAATAGGCCTAGGTCTAGAAATTTAACTATATCATAAAGAGGTGCTATAGCAGCAACTGGGCCCCTGCAATAGGAAAGACTGGCCATTGATCAGTTGCTCAGGTTCAGATCCACAGTCTTCTTACCTGATGGTGGAAGGTGGAAGGCTTGTCGCTCTTCCCCTGGAGGGTAATATGCAGAGGGTTCCTCTTCATGGCTTCCTGGGGATAAAAACTCTCGGACCACCTTTTCGACCTGTGGCCTGAAAATGTGGTGGATTTTTGGATCCACCACTTGAGCCACAATCCTATCCACTCCCTGTTCGAGCATTCCAGACCTGAACACACAGAGGAACAGAGCATGGTGAGAGCTTGCTGTGGGATCTAGGATGAGTTGATCAACTGTTTACATTACTATTTGTAAACATAGTAATGTAAACCTATGTTTAAAACATAAAAAAAATAGTGGAGACTATTGATCAATATTATGGACAAATGCTCTACAAAGTATTTGTAGAGCACTTGTCCACAATATTAATTAGTCTTGATGGTAATTTTGATACCATAGATTTAATAGAGACCCAGTCAGACCAATAGTATGAAAAATCAGGAACAGAGTTTATTTACAATGATGCGCATCAAGGGAGAGACAGCATGACTTCACCTAAAGATCCATCAGCTGCTCTAACTAGACAAGGAAATAGTTAGGGTTTAAGTATCCTTCCAGGCTGACGTTGGTCAACCCATATCACGTGGACTACACTGAATCAGACTCTGATTAGTGGCAGCCTGGCAATCCGGAGCAGATAGCTACTGACGCAGCCATGCAGAACAGTGAAACACTGCAAAGTCATAATATTCCTGCTTATCTCTAAACACAGTCACACAGAGATATACACAGGGACAGTACAGATATCATACAGTCATTACATAGAATCATACTTTTAGTATCAAGTGACCTACTAATGAGAATGCAGAACATTAAAACACATATTGGACATAATGTTCTATTCCACTTTCTCTCAGTCTCCACTATCAAGAATAGTCTGTGTGTGGGCTGTTAGTAACTTACTGCAGTACTAATTGTCTGATGTTGTTTCGCAGTTGGTTCTTGTTTAGATGAGGACTCCATGTGTGGTTCGAGAGGTGATTTGATACAAAGTTGTCCACGCGTTGTCTCAGGTTCAAATAAGCAGGCTGAAAATATGTGCACATAAACTTAATGTCACGTTAACGTCATTTGAAAACTCTAGCAAAGTTAAAGGATACGCATTGTTAAACATCAACCAAGCTGAACCAAGCTTTGAAAAGTGAAAACGTGGTTATTTCACATTCAACATTTTTCCGTGAAATTGGAGTGCTCAATTAGAACTGCACACGACAGCTGCTTATTTCTCGCTTTATTAATATTGGTCTGGTAATATTCCGTTACCAAGGTTAGCTTTATGTTATGTCGATTGGTCGGTTATCATTAACTTGCTTCTCGTCTTACATTAAGCTGTCAGGCCTAGGTAAAAAAGATAAAAAAAATAAAATAAACGTATTGATGCTATTTACTACAAAAGGTTGACCACTATCGACCCCCATTGTTACAAGTTAACGTTAACAACAGACACTTCAAGTTAGCAAGCTTACCTTTGTATCTACGTCGGCTAAGCAGTCTCTCCTGAACTGATCAAAAAGACCTTGAGTTTTTAAGTGATTAACGATCATAGAGACCAGCTGTGGGTCTCCCGGAGGTAAACCAGCCATGAGTACAGATAGGAATTAAACGTTGATAGTTCTGCATTAATTTTCTCTCATTCGAAACCTGATTTGAAACAGTATTTACACCGCCATTTTTGTTGGACGACATAACATCCGGATGCACTTGGTCAACTACCGGGTCACGAAAGCTGAAACGTTCAACATGATCAGCAGGAGCGAGTTGTTTTTAGCTGGACTCTGATAGTGATAGACAATATTAATTATTATCATATTTGCGTTTTCCGATATATGCCCAATCATCATCGTGCTCTTAGATCTTGCATAGTTGGAATACACGACATTACATTGTTGGGATACAAGAAATGAAATAGGCCTATCGTACAGTCACAGCAGAATGTCTTTTGGAGATGAGGCAAAAGTGGTTTTCCGTTTTGCACGCATGATATGACATTTTGTGGAAGAATGAGATCCGATGCAGAGGAAAGGATAGACCGCAAAACAAAACCAAAATCAGCGATACCGTTTTTACACATGCATGCATGCATGCATAGGCTATCCAATGTTTGAGTCTCTTGCTAGTCGACGTTTTTGTACAGTGGCTCGTTGGTCTAGGGGTATGATTCTCGCTTTGGGTGCGAGAGGTCCCGGGTTCAAATCCCGGACGAGCCCATGTTTTCCTAGAAAATATATGCGACACTATAAATAGGACAGTATGAAATGGGCTGAAGAAAAGGTTTTTCGTTTCCATGGGATAAGACTCAAAGAGCTGGGGAGGCCATGAATATGCACAAATTAGTATTCCCAGCCAAAATGAAGAAAGATAGCTCATAACTGTCTGTACTTGTGCTACTCGGCGCCCAAGGTTGACAGTTCATAATTTTGAGTCATTTTGTTTCCCTTTAATCATGTTTCAGTGCTTAAAACATGCTGACATTTAAAGCGAAAATCTTTTAAATGCCCATAAGACTACTGTAACCAAATCTAAACCGAACAGCAGTATCTGACAGCTTGTTGTTTAAGTTGGAATTTCTAAGACATTTATTAAAATGAATTTGCATGAATTTATCCGTTTATCAGAATATGATACAATCACATAATAAAGCCATGATTATGACTTTGAAAGACTGCAAAAAAGAGGAGAGGAAAGAGAGGAACTATGATGATTTGACTAGCCTGCTGCAAGGTTCCCTCTTGTTATCAGACCTTGGAGAGATAAAATATGGGCCATTGCCAAAATGCAATCAGTTTTAAATGCTTTGCTTACAGTCAAAGAGCCTGTATTTGTTTTGTGAGTGAGGGTGGGAGAAAAAAGAAGAAATGAAATTTGAATATTGTCTCAAGAGTGTCATTTCACTTCTGCTTATGCCCTTGGTTATCCTGTGTGGTGAAGTCACGAGAATAAACTCAGCATTTGCTTAACTGCAGATATCATTGGCATCTGATAAGGACCTGAGTTGGATTCTCTTGTGAAAGGGGTGAGTGTGGTAAGTTTGTGTCATTATATGTTTATAATTGATACACCAATTCATCATTTTACAAAATAGCAATTACCATGAAAAATATTTTGAAGACCATGAGAAGTAAACATAAAACCTATGTTTATTGTACACAACAAATGTACACAACAAATATAAAACATATGTCTATTTATGTAATGTTATCATAAAGTGTTATAAGTGGATGGTAGCCTATTTTTATGAGTATGATATAAGCTTTCGATACCCAATACTGTTATAGGTATGCCTATTTAGTTTATAATTATCACTCAAAAATTGTTTATGATATGGAACTTTAAAGTTCTACTGATTATGTTTATGATCCTCACCAGACTCTTTTGTCCAAAGTGACTTAAAATGACATCAATAACCATTACACTAACATCATAATTAATAGTGTACAGTAAAGTCATATGGACTATATAAAAAATATAAAACTGTTATTGATACACTCATAAAACAAATGTGTCCCTATCTCAGGGGTGGGCAACTAATTTCCGAATGAATGAATGACACTGGCACTACGCACAAATTAATGTAGCCTAAACTTACACCGCACTTTCCTAATAACTTAAGTTCTCTCGCGTCACTGACAGTAGCTAGAATGCATAAAAAAATACCGGGAAAAACAGTGTTCAGTCCACCAAGTCATAAGCTATCGGCGCTGCGCAGCATCGGTTGTGATATTTATCTTAACGGAGTGTAATCGTAGGTAATATCATGTATGAAAACTAGTATTGTTAGGCAATACTATAAGTGCAAGTCCAGGGCAGCTGAGGTGTGGCGATGACATCATCGATACGCAAGCAGGATGTGCGGTTTCGCTGTCTAAACGAACTCAAACGGGCTACGGTTTCAGATTTCTCCACTCTGGGACCAGGTTTCAGAAAAGTGCGGTTTCGGGCAGTGCGTTTACAGGATTCGTTTGGACGCTCGGCCAAGACGAAGCAAAACCTCTGCGTTTAACCTAAAAAGCGTCTCCGTGTGGACAGGCCCTAAAGGGGCCACATGACAAACTGGGACTGTTGAGGAGGGCCGGACCCAAAATACCGAACTCAAGTCTGAACTCAATTCTGTTCAATTCTATTCTGTTCTTGTATAACATTAAGTAAATCATATGGTTTTGTTTACTAGTCGTAAGAACAGATGAAAATGTGCGGGAGACAAAGGAAAAACAGAAATATTTAATCTATGTCCAGTATTTAATCCTCATTCTCGAAAATTATTTTTTGACATCAACATTTTTTTCAGTTTTCAAAGACTGATATAAAAAAGTACTACAATATCTATATAATTAGGCTAGGTCATGAAAATGTGAAGGAGTCAGTACGACCGATAGGCCTGTGCCACCATTTCATCAACACTCAGCAATATTTCATCATTAAATCATTACCATCATTAAATTAACTCTATGCAGAATTAGACTACGAAAATGTGGAGCAGACAATAGTAGGCTGTCATTAGTTAATCAACATGCACAAAGAAAACTAATTTTAAAATGTAGGCTATGTTTTTGCTTTAACTTTATGCACATAACTGTGTGTTGAGCCGGCTGCTTCAAGCAACCTGTGGGTAGTAGCATCATACTAGTTCGCTAACATAAGCTTTGCAAATAAACTCAGACATATTTTGGTTACAATTACGGGGTTATCCGATTGTAAACTGTCTATCTGCCAGTAACGTTTTGAAATGAACACTCCGTATCGCCAACGAGCAGCAGTAGGAGTTCGTTCTAACAACCTTTGTGGTGGTGAGCGACGCAGACATAAGAGACACAAAACTTTGAAAGGTTTACGCCGATGTAAAGGCAACTGCATTGTGTCGACGCAGAAGCATAAATTCTATTCACCAGCACATCAGTGAGGGTGTTTACGTCGTATGCATCCACGCACAAATGTATGGGCGTACAAATAGCAGTCGCTTTCAAAATAAAAACAACGATATTGATTTGCATGAATTATCTCTATGCTAGGCTCTTGACTATTGTTCTTTCACGGACCTTACGCGCCGGTCAGGGAAAGCCCTATGTTGCCCATGTATGCCCTATCTGGACACAGAGATGTGTTAAAAAACAACGCAAGTTGTGTTGTTTTTAATGCAAGTTGTGTTATTTTTAACACATATTGTAAAATACGTAAAATAGGTACCAAATCACACTCACATTTAATTTAAATAGCCTACCTAATGACATTCACATGTAAATGTTATTAAAGAGATACACTAATTTGCTTACAATACTTTTATTGCCACAGTACATTTGCTCGGACAAGTCAATGACAACCTTCTGTTTATATATAAATTTGACATTTAATACAGGTAATGAGAATGTAAGTGTAATGAGAGACCAGGTTTTGTCATTTATATGATTAGTGTTATAGATTATTTAATTTATATGTATTATTTAATATTGATATTATTTACATTATTTTAATTAATTTGTTTATATAATATGTATTTAGATTATAGATTAAAAGCACATTTAAAATACATGGCTGACTTAATGTGCTTTTAATCATAGCTGTGTTTTCATTGATAAGTGACAGCAAGTGGTTGATGTCTTTATTTGGGAAGCTCATAGACTATATATACAGTCTATGGGGAAGCTATTTCATTTTTGCTTTGTAGTTTTGTACTGCAAATCATAGACATAATATACATAGACGCCGCATTGGCTGCTGGAAACAAGAAATGCGGCCGCCATCTTGGACCGGTCATACTCCTCGTTGCGTTGCAGCAGAAGACACAAGATGACAGCACTGTGCAGCATGTTCCTTCTCAAATCGGCGTACCATACTCGGGGGATTTACTTTTCACAAGTAAGATTTAACATAGCCGTACTATTGGTTGTATTTTCTGAATAGAATATTACCAGAGAGCTGAGAAGGAGCAATCTTTTATATTACTGTATGAAAATCGTAGCCATCTAGCTAGGCTATGTTTACTCGGTGTTCACCCGGCTATGAACTGAGACTTGATAAGTCATATTCCATAACACTGACTTAGATTACAACTGACACAAGAAGGCTATTGTAGAAATAAATCATACTAGATTTGGCCGGCGAATTTTACACAAGTGGCACAGACTAGCCTATTGGGCAATCGCTAGCTGCTACTTGTAGCATAAGTGTGTTGGTGGTGGCCTCACTATTTCCTGAATAAAGTAACTTTTCAATAGCTCAACTTCTTTATTTATCAAGTAGCTTAGCCAGACAAGCTACACTTTTCTTGTCATGTGAAATTAGCACAATTTAAAGTAGCTTCCTATGTAGTGAACTAGCCTACTGCTGTGTTTGTGTTAGGCTACTAATACATTTGACTGGGTGGTAGTTTTGTGTAGTGTTTTCATGGCAGAGTAACTGATAGTTTAGCTCACTAAAATTTCGAAGTAGCTTGCCCAACACTGTATTATTCACATGTCATTTAATAAGATGCCTCTCAAATTCCTTTTCATTCATTTATTTATTATTTTGTATCTCTCCAGAACAACTGCCTTGTTCAAGAAGACTGTGAATGAACTGAACGGTCTCCTCACACCCCTGGAACTGAGGAAGGTGCAGCTCTTCATTGCAGTACTGCAGTACCACTCTGTGTCCCATTTTCCCATCGTCTGGTTGACTCAGTCCTCTTTTATGGAGTACCCAGTTTACTATGCCATCTTATTTGCCCACCTGCTGTCTGAACCACTTTTGTTCTCAGCCAAAGTGTACCCAAGCAATTTTAGCAAGGTGGGAACATACAAAATGACATGCACCAGTTGTTGAAATCATAGAACCAACTGCATGACGGTAACTCTGTCTCACTGAGCCTGTGAAGACACTCCCTGATTATTTACTGATTGCAATGAACGGGTTGATCTTAGCAGTTTCTAAAATGTTTCTTAATTCCTTTTTATTTAATCTCTTCATTGCGGCTGGAACCTTTCTGTGAACTGTAAATAACAGATGCTGTTGATGAACCCATTGACACTGTACAAGTGACAAGTCACCTTTTTGTCTTGAATTGATGAACTGTTACACTTACCATGCCAAACCAATGTCTGTTTTTTAAGGATCAGAAACAAACCTACAAACTTGCACTTTACAATATTTATGGAACTTGTCTAACAAATGCTGTTGATATTGAACCCAGTTACTCCATTTCCTTTATGCCACACCAATGTCTGTTCATCACTTTATTTTTGATGGCACTGAACTGAAAATGTTAATGGATTTTTTTCTGTAAATTTAACTCATTAAAACTTGTATCAAACTAGTTTTTGTCTATGCTGTCAAACGTGGATTAGTTATGTTCCCAGTTTTTATATTGGATGTCATCACTTTATAATATATCATATATCAGAATATTCTATTACTGTTAAGCCCACTATGAATATTAAAATACACACAACCATGTTTCCTGTATCATACAGCTTTTCTACTGGGAGGTTTACAACTTATTCTGAGTCAATTTACCCAAGTTTGTCACTAAACCACATAGGCTTACTTGGAATACCCCTCAGATGTCTGAATGGCACTGATCTCACTTAAATGTTTATGGAACCTTTCTGTGGACTGTGAATAATGCTGTTGATGGAACTTTTCTGTCAACTGTGAACTATATTTAACTCATTAAACTTGTATCAAACTAGTTTTGTCTATGCTGTCAAACATGGATTATGTTCCCAGTTTTGATATCGGACGTCAGGTCACTTTATATCATATATCAGAATATTCTATTACTGTTAAACCCACTATGAATATTAAAATACGCTAAATCATGTGTCCTGTATCATAGCTACATGTATGACCTTTGCAGCAAAAAAAACCGTGTGAGAATCTGTTCGGTATTCAGTGAGATATGATTAATTAAGTGCGCTGACAGCTCATCTCACCGGCCAAACAGATTACACTGAGTGGAGTGGATGACCGGTCCAAGATGGCGGCTCCAAATCTCGTCAGCGCTAGTAAGGAGTAGCGGTCGATGCGGCGTCTATGTATATTATGTCTATGCTGCAAATGGCCTTATTTCATGGTCCCCATACAGTATATGCCATCCCCCTGACTTTCTCCTTCATTGTTTCAGACTTATGGACACGATGGACTTCATCATCTGGGCCGTCTCCCTCCTCTTAGGATCCTTACCCTGTTCTCTAAGCTCTGACATGAGCACCATCATTGTATATTTGTCCTCAAATAACCTGTCTTCTGTGCCGGACTGGCTTTCCTCATCCACAGAGGCCTTGGACCTCTCCCACAACCACATTCAAGCTCTGGGCAAAGAGGACTTCCATCAAACATCCAGCCTATGGTTCCTCAACGTGTCCTACAATGTGATACAGAGTATTGATCCGAAGGTTTTTCATTCAACCCCACACCTGGAATTTTTGGATCTGTCCCATAACAAGCTCCACAGTCTCTTAGGTCAGAGTTACCTATGGATGACCCCAAATCTAACGTATTTGGATCTGAGTTTTAATGAATTCGTTAATATGACTCTTGGAGATGAATTTTCAAATCTTGGAAAGTTGGAAGATTTGAGGTTGAGTGCAGAAGTGATCCAGGATAAAGACTTCATGAGCATATCCAGTCTTCACCTCAACAGTTTCACCCTGTATGTGTCAGTTCAGACCAGATACAAGGGTGGGAGCCTCACAAATGTGGTTTCCAAAAAGATTATTATCTCCACAAAGTCTGATTGTGACTTCACGATTTTGGGTGATGCTCTCACATTTTTTTCTGAGGTAAAACTTGATGGTTTTAAAGGGCAAAGACTAGCTGCAGGGGTAAGCCAACGAAGCATTATAAAGGTCACCCACCTGGAATTAGTGAACACATTAACAGCTTGGAAACATTTGACAAGCTTTGTTGATATTATCCTCTCCTCTTCGGTGAAACATCTCAGTTTCGACATGCTAACATGTGATGACATGAAGCCGGGTAGGACAGTGGGCCGCTCCTCAAATCTGGAATCTTTTTATATTAGACAAGCGAGTGTTACGGTTTTCCTCTTTTCACAGGAAATGCTGTATGATTTCATAATCAACATGCCTGTCCGAAACCTCACAGTTGTACAGACACCAATTATCCATGTGACCTGTCCACAATCACCTTCCAGAATTCACACACTGGATCTGTCTGATTGTGCTCTTTCTGAAAGAGTCTTCTCACGGGGTGGTGGGAGCGGGGTTGTGATCGAGTGCAACACCCTGCAAAGTGTGGAAATCTTGTCGCTTAAGGGGAATAACCTACAGGATTTGAAGCAGCTTAGTAACAGAGTTCAACTCATGTCCTCATTGAGGAGCTTGGATTTGAGCCAGAATAAACTTTTGTATCATGGTGAACCTGGCGATTGTGTGTGGCCCTCAAATATTCTACATTTGAACTTATCTTCAAACAGCTTCGACAATTCAGTATTCCACTGCTTACCCAAGACCATTATCTCTTTGGAGCTCCAAGACAATGACATTACAGTTATGAAAACAGACATTTTAAAACTTGAGTCACTTCAGATTTTGGATTTGACCAACAACAGATTCCACGATGTCCCTGACTGCACAGCTTTTCCAAATCTACAGAGGTTACTGCTCCGAGGAAACTCCCTCCAGTCTCCCTCTTTAGACTTTGTGAGGACTTGCCCTGCACTACAGGATTTAGATGCCAGTAATAACAGCTTCATCTGCACTTGTTCATTGCAAGAGTTCACATCTATAGCAGGAGAGACTGTGGCAGCACAGATGAAATTGCTACACTGGCCTGGAGATTATAGTTGCAGCTACCCAGACACTTGGAGAGGAACTCTCCTAAAAAACTTTAGCCTTCCGGCAATTTCCTGCAGTGCAGGTCTTCTTGCAACCACCATTATGGTTCCAGCAGCCGCCTTAGTCATTGTAGTAGCCGTGCTCTGTCATCAACTGGACGGTCCATGGTACATGGGCATGATCTGCCAGTGGGCTCGCGCAAAAAAACGTGGAATTTTGAATCGGGACAGGCCTGAGGACCTGCAGGGGATAGTCTTCCATGCCTTTGTCTCCTACAGCCAACGCAACGCCGAGTGGGTCAAAGGTCAACTCATCCCTAAACTGGAGGAGGAGGATACCGAAGGTATTCGTCATGGGCTGCGTGTGTGTCACCACGAGCGGGACTTCATACCCGGGAAACCCATCACGGAGAACATCCTTCTGTGTGTGGAGAAGAGCCGGCGCTGCATCTTCGTCCTCTCCTCGGACTTTGTGCGGAGCGAGTGGTGCCACTACGAGCTGTGCTTTGCCAACCACCAGCGTGTGACCAGGAGATTTGACAGTGTGATCCTAGTTCTACTGGAGCCCCTGCCCTTGTACCTCATCCCCTCCAAGTACTATCAGCTCAAGGACATGATGTCGAGGCGCACGTACTTGGAGTGGCCGCGGGAGAGGGCCAAGCAGGTGCTGTTCTGGGCCAACCTCCGAGCAGCACTGCAGGCTGACCTGCCCCCTTGGAGACGCAATTATGGAAGCTGTGGCCGTTAACAGTGTTATTTCACGCAAACTTGTTAGTAGCTTTCTTTTTTTTTAACATGGTTGGATACTGTTAAAGCTTCAGTGACAAATTAAAGTGCTTAGGGGGAACCCCCAGATGTATTTGGTTTGCCCAGGGGAGTTATATGTTTGCCTAACTGTCATATTAAAATGGAGGATGTGACAAATAGCCCTGTGGCTCTTTTTGAACTGCACTCAAGTTTGCAAGTATTAGTCAAGAGACCATGTCAGTTTGCCTAACATTTGCTAAAGCAATGTTTTTCTTATTTCTTTTTGTATGCTAGGTGAAACAACAAGTGATGTATGAATCATATTTAAGTTAATCAATAAATGATACAAATATATTTTTTAGAAATGTAATACTTGTATTTATTTGAAATATCCCTTTGTGGGATTATGACATAATTTACAAACTGTCACAGTATATGAAGACATTAAAGAAAATAAAGATAAGGTAAAAAACAACAATGCAATTTTGGCAATGCAACACTTCAAGATACCTAAAGCATTACAAATACCGAGCTATCCATCTAACCTATAGGGAAATTCACTGAATACACTACTCATGTTCACATAGCCAATTACACAAATTCTCTAAAGCCTTCACTTTTATGCCCAGGTGAAGACTAAACCAGTATCTTCAATAAAGGAAACAAACCCGCAACACGGTGTACATGCACTTTTCAGGTCAAAAGCAAAAAGATGAGAAACATGAAGAGGAAAATCACATGAAGTACAGGGGAATGAATGTCTTAGTCCTGAGAAGTAGCGTTTTGTCACAGCACGATGGAAAGACCATCGTTATCGTTCGACGCAAATGATGATGAAACTAGATGAGGCTCAGGATCACACGAGAACCTCCAATGGTGAGGAGTAGGCACACTTCAGTCCAAAGTAGAAACAAGTCACTGTTCAAGGCTTCCACGCCCTTAAGCTAAGGACTGAATGAGGATGATCTTCTCATTAATGCAGAACCGGTGCAACACGGTGAGGAGGTTCTCCCCACATCTAGACACTTGTCTCTCCATCGCCAGACGGAAATCTTCTTTCACTCCTTTAGTGATGCCACGTGTCACTGTATGGTGCCTGTAATGCAGACACAGTTAGTGCTTTTGGACCAGATCAAAGGGTAATTAGATTGGCATCTTAGTATCTATATATGGCATGTGTCTATTACAACCTTATAAAAATACAACTAAAGTATAGAGGACAATAGTGAACATAAAAAAACGTCCACAATAATGACTACATTACATCTTTTTTTATATATATATATATATACTTACAGTTATAAAGGATATATTGTATCATTCTTTATGTAAAATAGAGGCTGACCAACATAGAAAACCAACAGGAATGTAAAGAAAGTCTTGAAACATATAATGCGTTTACAGAATGAGTATTGTTTACAGAGTCAATATGAAACACAACAAACAACCTGAACAGGAAATGAAACTGACAGACCAGTAACCAGAAGCAGAACGAAAAAAAAAAACTTTATGTAGTGAATTCACAACAAAATAATTAAAAAAAAAAAATACTAAATCAAACACAAAAGGAGAAAATACGGCAGAAAATGAACACGCAACTTGACTGGAATGAAACGTATCGACGGAAAGAGAGAGACAGAGAGAGAAAAAATGAAGAAGTGCAGAGGCGGGGACACACGAGGAAGATGAGCAGGCGGAGTGGGGGTGGAGTCAGGATATGGGCGGGGGTGGAGTCAGGGGAATGGGGTACCTGTCAGTCGGCTGCGCCCCAGGAAGCAGCAGGGGGTTAAACTCCACCCCCAGAGCGGGGCTGGGGTTCCTAGAGACAGCAAACACCATTCATCAACACCCTGTGTGAGACTACTAGGGTGCATTCCAGAACCTCAGTGCAACACTGGCAACAGTTACGGCCCGCCAATTTCAAATAGACGCTGTGAATGTAGGATTTGAGTCGCTGTTCAATCAGGTGAGCAGTAGGTGACTGTGCTGTGTGCTGAAACTCCCGGAAAGACCATGCACAGGGGTGGGACCCTTGTCCACTCTGTGAACTCCGTTTAGCAATTTTTAATCTTAACGTGTTTAGCGGTCGAAATGTGAAGCTCAGCGTGTGAAATGTGGGTGCTTCGGGACTGAATGGCTGGTTTCACTGAAATCAGAGGAAATGTCGATGTCTCGAATGCACCCAATGGCCAGGACCTTAAGCTACAGTCAAAAGTTCAATCGGAGCTCAGGAAGCGAATCAAAGAGCAGGGAAGGAAAACACAGTGAAAACACCAGGCGTGCCCTCTAAAGCATTAATACTGCCTCGGTTAGGTAGAGCAGACATGTTTGAACACAAAGAAAGAAAAGAAAGGAGGAGAGACGAAACCAGATAAAAGAAGAGCCTAGATGACCAACCACTGGCCCCTTCAACTGCATGTCTACACCTATGAACAGCACTAGACTGCCAAAAGTGGGCCGGACTTACTTGATGAGCATGCCCTGATTGGGCAATAGCTCCAGCTGGACACGCCCTCCCTCACTTGTGCGAAGGTAGGCAAATTCTTCCAGCATGTCAATGTCTGCAAGTGTACAAGCTGAGGAGAACATAGATACTACCAAACTAAAGAGAGTAATAATATACCATCACTATGGGACACAACTTTAGACTTGTGGAAGGTTAAGTGACATCTTGGCAACAGGGTCTGACATGGTAATAACATGGGTACTACAGAGTAGTGTAGAAAATACAGATTATAGGGTTAAACAATACGGTACAATAAATGAACAAACAAACAAAAACAGTCAAGGATACTGGTGACATAGTTGAAGAAGTTTTCATACTGGAAGCTGCCCTGCTGGCAGATTTTATCCACTGCCTTCAGAAACAGTGTCTCGCCCTGTGGCCAATCATGCTGCAGGAGCACGACCACATGACCCAGAGCCAGGTCATCTCTGACGTCTGTGAAGGCCCGCGGCTAGATGACCAGGGGAGAAGGACAAAATCAGAAAGACAGAGAGAGAATTATACACTAACATGACCCCTAAAAGTATCTGTGTCAAAATTATTTCAGGCCTTTGTGCATTATACCTTGAAACAGGCCAGCATCAACTGGAGACAGTAAGGCAAGATTGCCTTGCTCGTACATGGCAGGAGCCTGAGGTCATTTCCTAGGAACAGGGTAATATAAGATTGTGGAAAGGGCCTCAATAAGCAAATGCAATAACACAGTGAGAATAAACAAGATGAAGAACAACAAATAATGGTGGACAAATACACAATACAAATAACGATGGACAAATACACAATACATAATTACGGTTGACAAATACACAAAACATATAACGGTTGACAAATACACAATACAGAGGCAGTTCAAAAAGAGCACATGTTCATGGTCATGTGTGTCGGTCAAATGTGCTCTAAGCAATGTTGGGTAACGGCACTTCTGTTGACGTTCAAAAACAGAGGTAGCTCGCCCCTCCCTCCCGTGCAACTGAAACTCTCCTGAACACGCATCTCGTCAGTGAATAGCTGGAAAAATGTATTATGTTTCATGGTCCAGGCTGCACCAGGCTGTTTTTGGAGCCTGGGCTGTCTACAGAGACCACTTTTTTTTTACAGTGTATTCAGGGGACAAGCAACTAGCCAATTGTGAGGAGATGTTTCCTGTATGTGACAAATAATGTTTTAGCTTAGAAACCCTGTAACGTTTTTTACATGTTACATTCCATGTTATTGTGGCACTAAAAGAAATGCTCTTTTATATCTCTATGGTAAGTGGTCTTTTCAAATTCACTGGCCAACACACAGACCTACCCTTTCTAGGTTTGGTCCTTGGTCTTCCATTTTCCTCACAATGCTTCCCTTGGTCCTGGGTTTGCGGGACCAGTCCACCAACAACCTCAAGCAATTTTTCACATGCCAACTATGTGTATGAGAAAAAGACACAAATGAGACATTGAGCATTGTTGATGTATTTGAAATTTCTTTTAAGGCTTAGGTTAGGAATAGGGAATAGTGTCTGTATTTGTAACCATGAACATGTGTGTGTCTATACGTGTGTGTGTGTGTGTGTGTGTGTGTGACTGTGCACAAGCATAGAAGTCAATGCACTTACGGGTTTGTGTGTGTATCCATGCATCTCTTTATGCATACTGCACTACATGCACTAGAGTGGTACATGCATGTCTGTGTTTAAAGCTGCATGCAACCATGTGTGTTAGTGTGTGAGTGTGTGAGTGTACAATGTACATATGTGCGTGAGTGAGTGAGTCAGTGTCTCTCACCCTGTGTTCTCCCAGTGCGTAGTGGCAGGATGCCTGCTGAATGAGAGCCCTGTGGTTCTCCAGGCTGCCGCCCCCAGGAGAGGTCGGACTCGACTGTGGCTGGAAAGAGGCCATCTGGAGCAGGCTGGACAGAGCCTTCCTGTACTGGCCCTGGATGACACGCACACACAAATAATAAAGCAGTTCTTTAATATTTAAAGGTATTTAAAGAGATGCCAGTCAATCAATCAATCAATCAATCAATCAATCAATCAATCAATCAATCAATCAGAAAGTTAATTTGGCTGGAGGATAACAAGTTGACCTGCTTGTAACTGAAGTAATGTAATGTAGTCAACTGTGGCCTTGCGTGAGGCATACCTGGTAAATAATCATATCACTGAGGAATATCCGGAGCCACAGCCAGGTGTCTGTTTTCCAGGCTGCACACATCTTGTTGAACTCTACAGAGATGAAGGAGGATATGATCAGGGTATGAACAGTGACCAGAAATGTGACCAGACTTTACATGCCATTACACACAAGCATGTGCAGTTACTAAACTAATGCCACAAATTATAGGGAACCTTGGAGAGAATTGATATCATTCAACAGTACCGGAACAGTATCATAATTCCTGCCTTGCAGTGATTGCTGAGCCATTAAGCGGCTTCCTCTTTTAGTGAAAAATGAACTGAAAGTATTAAGGGACTTCCTCATCTCATTTCATACAGGAAACATGCAAGCATCTGCACACACACACACGCACGCACGCACGCACGCACGCACACACGCACACACACACACACACACACACACACACACACACACACACACACAAACACACACACAAACACACACACAAACACACACACAAACACACACACAAACACACACATTTGGGATTGGGTGTTCTGTGGTTCACAGTGTGTCACTTCCTTCTGCAGTGCTGGAGAAGCAGACCCATAGCAACATTATAGCCACAACAACACCAAGACCACCGAGTGATTACACAAACAGCCCACACGTAGATATGAAAACACATGGCCTACCGTGCAGGTCAATTAAGTTCCTCTTACTCTTTCCTTGTACGATAATCTTAATGTACAAGTCAGTGGGATCAAACGAATGAGTGTGAGCGTGTGTGTAACTGTACCAGTGGGATCTGAGGAATGAGTGTGAGTGTGAGTATGTGTCTGTGTGTGTGTGTGACAGTGTTGTGCCAGTTCACAGCTTTTCTGAACTAGTTCAAGTTCAGTTCATACATGCTCAAAGTGAACAGTTCACGTTCAAAGTTCACAATTTTAATTCTGAACTAGTTCAAAGTTCAGTTCATTTTACTTTTTTCGTGAGATATTTAAATAAATACTTTTTTTCACACTACGAGCTAGAAATCACTATACGTTCTTTGAAGCTGCTCATTAGACATTTGCTCATGACACTGCAATTGTGGGTTTCTTACCAGGTGAACTTGCAGCAGTACAGACAAGGTAGACCAGTTCTATACTTAGTGCAATGAAATCCAGCCCTCGGCGCCTTCCGCGTCGTTGCCTGCTACGCTGGCGTTATATGCCTACCCCGCTCTGCTGCAATTCATCACGGGTAACGCCAGCGGAAGCCAGTATGCTATTCAACTATTCTCAGCCGACACTACGCTGTCCGCAATGCATTGCGCACACAATGTCAAAACCATTTCTGTCTGGTAATACATGATTTAAGCGGCACCAGCGAGAATATAGGAGGGAGGAACTTTCTCTCGTTGCGTTTCAAAAGAGAAAACAGATGTCACTCAGTTAACAAATTCCAACGTTCACTTACAGTGATGTCTGCCGTTCATGACACATAATGTGAACTAATTCACGCTCAAGTTCTTTATTAAAAATGTGTTATGTTCAGTTCAACGTTCACGAAAAAATGAGCGTGTTCAATGAACGCGTTCTTTTGAACTCATTCACGCACAACACTGGTGTGTGAGTGGAACTGTACCGGTCTCCAGGGCGTCGTGGGAGTGCAGCAGGTCCCAGCTCTCCCTGGCCGTGCGGAAGCTCTCCAGCGTCTCCATCCAGCCCAGCATCTCCGTCTTATTGACCAGGATGTGGCGTCCTCGGCCCTTCCCCATACCCTCCTCATCGTCTGAGCTCTGGAGACACACAAACACACAGGGGGCTCATTCATTCATTCATCCATTAATTCTTTAATTCATTCATCCATCCATATATTCATTCATTTATCCATATATTTATTCACTCATTCGTTCATCCATATATTCATTCATTCATTCATGCTACGTTGGTTGTCAGACATATTTTGTGTTCCTGTGGCATCATTGGTAGATTAACTGGTAGTGCAAGCTGCTAACACCACCAAGACCAGAGGTTTGATTGATTGCCAAGGGGTACACACAGTGATGATGATGTACATCTGTAGAAGTCATTTTAGATTTCAGTCATTACAGTCTACATTACATCATTACATAATTTAATGTCTTTCTGAATTTCACTATTTGATTTATTTTGTCTGACAGTAAATCAATCTGTATCACGTAATCTCTTCCTGACTTTCAGCATTTCGTTCATTTAATTCGTCAGACAGGAAATCTGTCCATCTCATTATCTGCGCCAGATAATCTCTTAATCAAGTCACTCCCACTACAGTGATCACTCACTGTGCTGACCCCTGCAGGAGTGGACGACGTGCCAAGAATATGTCCAACAAAACACTCACCATAGTCTTCTCTCTGCCGTCGGCTAGCTTGCGCTTTTTGTGTGCATGCTTGCCTGACGCTCTCTCCACTTCAATGTCACTGAACACCAATGACAAGTCCTCCAAGAGGATCCATGGGCCTGAACCCAGTGAACTATGACCTATGAAACACCCACAGACACATGGAACATACGGATTTGTATGGAATTGTATTGGGAATGCTAGTTTCACACAAAGCTTATTCAGAACTATCCCACTATTACATGGTATACCCATGCCATTACATACATATTGTGAGAACATCAACTAAAGGAGCGGTGCACTTATTAATGGCTACTTAAGAAATAAACACAAGCAGAATAATACTACACCTTCTGCTGTAACAGACGCTAAAAGACAAGGCAACATTCACCTGGAGGAATAAAATGACTACTGCTTTCAGTACCTCACATACCCACATCTGCACAAACGCACACACATGAAGTACATACGCAGACGTACCATGGAAAAGTGAAGGCTGTACAACGGACACGTAGAGGTAGGCACTGCGGAAGAGCACGAGGGCAGCACAGGTGACCACCTGACTGCAGCAGCGGGACAGCGTCTCCCCCTCCAGACTGGGCAGGTAGCGGCACAGCTCCTTCACACGCTGTAGCAGCTCCAGGTAATTCCTGCAGCAACACACACACCCACGCAGTCAGTCACATAGAGACACATTCAGCAACACACATGCAAGCAGTCAGTCACACATTCAACAATACGAGGGCAAGAGGCCTGATTCAATCATTCATTCTTGACTTTGGGAAACAAGTAGAAATTAAATAACATTTCAATGGGAACTGGCAAAGCTTACTGTTACAATGAAACATGTAATTAATTCATATGTAACAGTTGAACTGTTCCCCCCCCCCCCACACACACACACACTGTTGTGGCCGCCTCACCTGCTCCCCTTGTCTCCCTGCCACTCACACCGCGCTCCCACCACAGCGAGGATGTCCAGCAGTCTCTCCCAGGGCTCGGCCACCACAGACGACTTCTCCGACAGGCCATCAATCACATAGCGCTGAGCCCCACGCAGCACCCCGGGGGACTTCAGCCCACCCTCCTGACCACCTGGCAGACATGACGGGAGGGAAAACCACAACTGTTAATGAGATGTTTAATATACATATTATGATTAATATTATTATGAAAATACTGCAACTGACAGTCCTGTGTGGTGCAGGTTGTGTTTTTTTCCCTACCAGTAAGTAAAAAAAAACAAAAAAACATTTCAATCCCATACTGTGTATTGCAGTGTGACTTGAAATGAAGTGGAATACAAATGTATTCAAGTGTGTGTGTGTGTGTGTGTGTGTGTGTGTGTTTTGAGCTAAAAGTACCCTGTATTTGTCCATCTGTAGACGGGCCACGTGTCACGTAACAGATGTAGAACTCTGCTGCCTTGTGCATGTACTTGTACAAGAGGCTAGGAGGCAGGCGCATGTCCAGGTTGTTCATGATCAGCGGGAGAACATCACAAACTGCCCAGGAAACAAAGTGTTCAATGACAGACAGAGAGAGAGAAAGACATTTAGACAACAAAAAATACACACACACACACACATCCAGAAATCTCCAAGCATTAACAGTTAAAGGCAGTGTGTGGATACTCACCAAAAAGTTTTCTGAAGCAGTTGACCGGTGTGTCCAAGTCTTCCACATTTTCAGCCTCTAAAAGAGACTCCCCTAAGCTGACCTTAAAGATGACACGTAAAATCAGATGTCAGCAGCTAACAATTGATTTGAGTTTTATAAGATGAACAGATTCCATGTGAAGACAGGCTTACCCCGTGCTGAACTACCGACTCAGGAAATCTTCTTAATAAAAGCAGCAACATCTCAGCCTTCTCTAAAGTATTAAAACACTGCTCTGTAGCCTTCAGCAGCATCTCACACTGAATGCGCCCCGGAAGGGTCTCAAACAAGCCTGCATATGAAAACAGGCAATACACCTGATATGAAAATCAACGATACAGCAGAGATAATGAAACAAATGATTTGTTATTCCCAAAATGTTTTATTCTACAAACAAATGCACAGCTATGTTCCTTGCCTCTCAAAAATAGTGCGTGCTTGTCTTGGCAGTCACTTCTTAGTGCTGATGTGATGACTGAGATCTCACGCCACACCACAGGTTGGTCAGGAAAGTTGATGAACCTGCAAAGGTCAAAGGTTAGTGTTCATTTCACTAGATCTTCTACATCTAAAGCCGCATCATTAGAGTAACTTTATCAGGTAAAATGAATCTGGCGACAGAATAGCTTGACTGAAGCTGGTCTTTGCTTACATGTCATACAGCAGTCTGCCAGCAGAAGCAGTCTTCTCAGCGTTGCGCTCAATGGTGTACATCTCGTACTGTATCAGACAGGAGTAAATGTAGTTCAGAAACTACATCAATGCACTGCATTAAGCCTATTTGAATCTCAAAGCCTAAGCTTAACACATAACATCACATAACACACACGTGCATAACCTTATTTATAATCCAGGTAACATGTTTGCATATGTACTTTTTGGCAGCTGCCCTTGTGTGGCTGCATTACCTGAATGTTGAAGTCTGCGGGATAAAGAGTACGGGCTGTTATTAGCCATGCCTTGGCAGCCCATGGATCTTCTGACACCAGCTCGCGGGATCGTTTCACGAGAAACTCGCAGTCCCCTTGTGCAGACATAACGTCGCACGTCTGCGTTCCAAAGAACAAAATAATCACCGGCGTGAAACAGCAACGGGCGTTTCTATACTGTAGCTCGCTTTTAAGAAAATCCACATTAGTCTCTATTAGATGGGCCTGTCTATCTGACGTTAACTAAAACAGCTATGAAACATCACAAAACAGTGTAGCGTTATGCCTCTATGACCACGTTATAGCGCAAAGTAATTTCATTTATTTTTCGTGAATATTGGAGGTCGTATGACTATAGTATCATCAGTACCGAGTTTAATGTATTCAATTTGACACAAGCTAGAAAATAAACAGAAAAATATACAGGTCTGTGAACAAACATTGACCATTGCACCAGAATTTCTGTCGCATAGTTTTACGTCAGAGCCTCCTGATGGTCCAGACAGTACGCTACTGGTACTTATCGCCACCTACTGTACCGGCAGAAAATCTTTAAATGCACACCATGTGTGAAGATCGACTTTATCTACTTTATCCGTGTTTTAGTACCATATATGGTCTTGATGGTTTTATTCTTTTGATCATGTCGCTATCTTTCTAATTTTATGACAATTTATGTATAGCATGCATTGCCGAAGAAAGACTGGAGTGGAGTGCCTCCTAGAGGTCGAATACTAGAATGCGTCTAGCTACTACACTGGCTTGCCTCCACCAGAGAATAAGGGGCTCTGCCTCCACTGACCTACAAGCCTCAAACAAAATTATATAGACTTAAGGTTCCACATTATGACCTCCCAATGTTACCAGTCACACATTATAACTTTATAACGCCTATTGAGATAAGACAAGGTAAGATACGACTATACAAGAATAGACACAAACAACAAAGAAACAAAGAAACACACACACACACACACACATACACACTCACACACAGGACAAAGTCCCAGATCAATCGTCTCAATTTGATCTCAGTACACAATGGTACACTGGTGCCAATTTAACATGGAAAATACTAATTAATCCATTCCAGACATACATATTTGTTGAAAGTATTTGCATATAATAAAACAATTGTAGAATTGGTATTTCCCCTCTCCAAACTTCCAAATCAGGCAAGTTCAAGGGAGCATGACCCAGTGAATTGGATTGGCTTGTGAGCTGTCACCTGTTTCCCCGTCTGTCTGTGACGGAGCAGGCAGTTGGCACGAACTGTGGAAAGGACGGTTTCAGGTAAGAATATGAACTTAAACGTTTTATGTCATGGATGAAAAGTCGGTGGGTTCAGAACCTGTGCAGATCACGTTGACTGGCAGTAGGTACCAATGTCTAACCAATACTGTTTTGATATTGTCATTCATTCTAGATATCTAGTTAAGCAATTTTGCTCTGGTAGCAGCTAGCTAGCAAGTGGCTATCGTTGACAGACACCCTTGTGAACTTCATAGCCAGCTATGCTATGTGAAGGAGACGTCAGTAAACGACGCGATTGCTAGTTAGCAAGCAGGTCTGTCTTGGCGTTTCACTTTTAACAGTAACGTTATCGCGTAACCTATTTTCTCTTGAAAATAGATACATGCTAAATGTGTAATTAAACGAAATATATTGTAATTGATCATATTATTTGCAATTCTAATAGCATGTCTGCGATCAATAAGCTCACTTATAGAGTTTTAGCTCGCTAACCTCAGCTAAGTTAGCTGATTGTAACTTATAGGTCTGGGTAACGTTAAACGTCATTATCTAGCATGCCAGTACGTTTACCACACAGAAAATAATTAAAGTATTTCAGGGATAGATGTTCAGTAAACAAACACGCATACAAACGGTAGTCGTGTTGTTTACTTCAGCTGTAACGTTAAGGTTGTCTTTAGATTTTAGTATTGGCTAGCTAAGGAAGGGAACATTAGCAAGGAAAGCTGTAACGTTAACGTTAAGGAACCATGTGTCAGCTGGCAGTTAGAAGAGGTCGTTGGCATGTTTGTGAGCCTTCTAATGCCTGCAGTCTCGATTGAAGTAGCCAGAGAGATGCTCACTGGATTACCAAGCGTCACTGTAAATTAGAAAAATGTCAATATGACAAATCCAATTGCGCAAGTTCCAATGACCCTCCCGCCCCTTGCAAGGCTAACATTAGCTTACTAGCTAGCTAACGTTACTGTGTGTGAATTCTGCCAGTGTTGCTAAGAATTAGCTGCTAACGATGGATGAATAGAAGTGCCAAGTCAGGCATCTTTCCCCTTCGACTAAGCTGATATAAGTGGAGGTGTTGCTTGCTGTGGATATTCCAAACGACCTACTTTACCACAAAGTGTCTGGAATTTGGCTACCCACATTACCATGAAATCCTTAACGTTACACCCCGTGACCGCACTTCACCTCACTGCCGAGGGTGGAAACCTGTAGTCTATAAGTTAGTTACTGAACTCGGTAACTTAAAGCTACTTAACTGATTGAGTAGCATTGTGTTTATTACTGTTTTAGTAGTAATCTAGCTTTGGATGTGAGCCGTGCTGGAAACATTTCATGGGCATATACAAAACGAATGGCATGCACATTTGCTATTGAACAAACATTGCACAAAATGTTAAGTTACGTAAATTGTAGAGTAACTGTCCGTAATGACGTGTGTTAACTTGGGTTAGGCAAAATATTGCAAAAGGATTTTCATCTCTGACTGGATTCTTTACAGTGATTAAAGACTTTATAACAAAAGGAAGATATTAACATGCACCATTTGAAAAATAAATATATACACTTTTGTCTTTTTCTATCTGTTTGCAGGGTGTGCACTTCAGTGGACAGCTGTTATCTTTGAAATGACGTTCAACCCCTCAGAAACGAGCTCAACTAATCTCTCATGGGGGCAGTGACGACCATGGACCCTGAGTCTGCCCGGCAACATGCCGCTCCGCCCTCTCCCTCGCCACCGGGGAAGCTGGGTAAAGGCGGAGCCGCCCTGAGCTCGGGCCTAGGCGCCGTGCTGGGCACTCGTGGCAAGCACTATGTCTGTGGTTCCCTTGCTGCCTTCACCAACATCATCATCACGTTCCCGCTGCAGAAGGTGCTCTTCCGGCAGCAGCTGCACGGCGTCCGCGCCACGGAGGCAGTGCAGCAGCTCCAGCGGGATGGCCTGCGCAACCTCTACCGCGGCCTCCTGCCGCCGCTCCTCCAGAAGACCACCACCGTGGCCATCATGTTCGGCCTGTACGAGGACTTCTCGCGGCTGCTGCTGCGGCGCGCTGCCGGTAGCGGCACGCCGGAGATCGTCACGCGGAGCGTCTCGGCAGCGCTGGCCGGCACGGCCGAGGCGGCGCTCACGCCGTTCGAGCGGGTGCAGACGCTGCTGCAGGACCACCGGCACCACGGGCGTTTCAACAACACGGCGCACACCTTCCGGACGCTTCTGCGTGACTACGGGGTCCGGGAGTGCTACCGCGGCCTGGTGCCGGTACTGCTGCGCAACGGGCCCAGCAACGTGCTCTTCTTCGGCCTGCGCGGGCCTATCAAGCAGCGGCTGCCTGAGGCGCAAACCCGGGCCGAGCACATGGTCAACGACTTTGTGTGCGGCGGCCTGCTGGGTGCCGGCCTGGGCATCATGTTCTACCCGCTGAACGTGGTGAAGTCGCGGGCGCAGTCACAGGTGGGCGGTGCCTTCGTGCCGTGCCGGCAGGTGCTGATGACCGTGTGGCACGAGCGGGGCGGCAGCGTGGCCATGCTCTTCCGAGGGGCGCACCTCAACTACCACCGCTCGCTGTTGTCTTGGGGCATCATCAACGCCACTTACGAGCTGCTCCTTAAAGTCACGTGACTTGGGAGTGGTAGGGGAGAGAGGGGGAGGGAGCACGCCGACGCAGTTAGTCGTGCATCTGGCGGGGGACTCGGACACTACAGCGCTGCACTGCGTTGCGCACTAAGGATTCACTGATTTGCCTAAACTGACCTTGATCTGTATGTAGTATGGATGGAAACTGCCCATTCATTGATGCCAATTTAAAAATCCATCCAGATGATTATTCAAAAGACGCACAAGAATGCAGCCCATGTTCTCAGGTACCCAAACTGGTACTGTAGGTTTGAGTCGGTGCCTGTTGTTTTGACTGAGAGAGGAAAGATTATGTTGTGCCACAAATTTTTCCCTTTATGACCCCAAAGGGAGCTGTATTGTCCTAGCCAACACAGATTTAGAGAGATGCACAAATATGGAGATCTTTGGTGGGGACCAGTGTGGGACATTGGTCCATCCAAATTGCACATTTCCTATCTTACTTTGTGTCTGTGTGTTTAAGAACAAAATATTACGCAATGGAATGATGGTAGAAATACATAATTACTTGAGGACCAGGATTCATGAGAAATGAAATGGTTAATTGAAGAAAAATGAAAAAATCCAGCTGCGTTTCAAATATTTGTGTGAAAGTTTTCATGAATTTGTTGTGTTATGTGGTGAGGTGTTTATGTTGTAAGAGTCCAGTAAAACATGACATTACTCATTTCAAAATGGCCTCTTCTTTCCAATGTCAACAGCTCTTGCATGTACAATCTTACTTCACTTTTGACATGCGCTAAAATTAATTGGATATTTGTCTGTTGACTTCTCTGCCTTAATCCAGTATGTCCATGCTCTGTCAGAGTATTTTCATCTTCCGTAGATGTAATACAGCTTTAATGATGGCAATGTTTGTGTTAAGTGTTATTATTGACATAAGTAGGACAACAGTTTGTTAATTAAATTAAATGTTGACCAGACCATCATATTATTTGATAGACTCACCCCCATGCAGACACATTATCTCTCTCTCTCACACACACACACACACCAGAATGGATCATTATTAGATACAACATGTCTGACCCGCAAAACAGCAGACACTGAATATTTCCATCTTTCACAATCACAAACAAAGTGTATGGAGCAGCAAAGGAAAAACAGGATACAGGAGAATGTCACTAGAAGGGCATTCATATGAAGGAAAAAAGAGTGTGTATTGTAAGACTGTTGTTTCGTATTGTAAAGCCTCCAGCACTGTAGTGTTCCAACTGTCTACACTGTATGGGTGCTAAGGCCCCTCCCCTTCTGGCACAGTCATGGCCACTCTCTTCCAGCTCGCCGGCGGTAACCTCAGCTGACATAATGGGCTCAATATTTGAGCTTGAGTAGAGATGAGCCGCTGTGCATTTCCCCCTGCCTAGTTCTGCCATAAAGGAAGGAGAGTGTAAGGCAAACTGCTGAAGAGAGAGAGAGCAAGGCAGAGGGACGAGAAACAGACATCCAAGACGAGGCGACTGTGGCACACACAGCATGAGCGCTTCACTAGGAGGCTGTGTGCTCCACTGTGCAGAGCGCTCTGTCACAGCGCGGACTACTACCCTAGTCCCTACCAGAACTACTACTGCTGCCTCACAGACTTTATCAACTGCAGAGCAAAAGTCTCAAAATATGATAGAAAAGCAAGTGAAGGTTAAGTTGAAATGCAAGGGAAGCAGCAGAGAGCTGTCAGGAGAAATTACAGTTGGTGGTGTCTCATTATGTGAGTAAACATTCCCATGGTATCAGTGATTAAGAGAGTATAGTGAAAGGTGTCTTTATCATGTCTTTCCTTTCTCTCCATCAAACTTTCCCCACTACATTCACTTCCACATTATCACCAGAAGCGCATTTTTGTGACAAGTTAAATATGTAAGATGCCTTTGTATGATTTAGAGCGAAAGGAAATTGTGGTGACCCAAATAAAAGGAGAGCTCTGACTGCAACATTTGACTTTTAAACGGGGGTGATGGGACATGCATACAGCATTGTTCCAACCAAGGACCGGGTGGAACGAAAGTACATTCCTCGTTTCCAAGTTTGTTATTCACTTTTTTGTGAAGTTGTACATCATAATGTAACGTTTTAGGCCTGCTTGTTTGGGTGTAATAAACACTTTTGTAATTTGACAATGAACTATTTTATAAAGGTATCAATATCCTCTTGTCTGTTTATGACCAAAGTAAACCTGTTTTTGGACTCAAACTGCGTGCTCCTGTAGTGGTCATTTGCTGGATGTTTTGCAATGTCTGAGATATGTGTTTGTTTTTAAAACCCAATGCATGCCATGCCTATTTCACAGAAATGCCTTCACACACACGACTGCGCTAACCATGCAAAATTGGTGAAATATGTAACATTTGTAGAGAATATGTCTGTCTGTGTACCTGTAGTGATAAATAAAATTGCAAACAATTCTGTGACCTGGCTGAGACCTTTGAATACAAGCATAAGACATATTTTAAAAATGGGACCCCTAGGGGGTCATATTGAGGGCAGGTGTTTCATTTTAGGCCAGGCCAGGGGTGCGTTACCAAATACCGCATGTCACCTCAAATATTGACCATAGAGTTCACCAGCAGGCAAACACGCCACCCATGAATAAGCCCATTCAAGCAGAAGGGCCTTTCCACCAAGAGACGAGGTTTTGGCTTCCTCATTTCAGGCTATTAAGGTTACAACACTCCAACACAAATTTGTATTTTGAGTTTGTAGTGATTTTGTTTTTGTTTTTGTTTTTTTTAAAAAAAAATGAAATTTCAAAACAGAAATGACTGATTCTTAACATTGTCATTTCATTGCAAAACCTTAAGTAAAGCTTCAAAATGTTTCATTGAATGTGATAAATACTTTTACTACAGCAGAGACTACCGCACTACTGCTTTTAAACTGCTAGCCACCAGCATGTAATCACTTTGGTTTTAATCCTAACCTCAATCCATAATCTCCGTACAGACAGCACAGTCAGTGAAGCGAGAGCAGTCGTAAGGGCTCTATCTCCTGTCATGGAGGGAGTGTGGTTTAAATAAATCAAACAATCCCAAATGGACAAGCTACTAAGCAAAAGGCTTGGTAAAATCTGAGACCACACAGCAGCAATCTGGACACTTGGAATAAGACCCGTCACACACATAACCATATCAAAAAACAGCATTGACTCATCCAAAATTATTTTCCAAATGATCCTATTTATTAATGCTACTGAAATATTGCAAAAAACACATACAACTGTGATTGTTTCTATTTCGATTATATCTTTTTCCTTTTCATTTGCTTAAAAAATCCTTCTTCATTATCCTCATTTCCATACATGGCTTCTCAACACTTCCATTCTCCAATCTTGTGCACTTCTGCAATTCATTCAAGACACCATACACGTCTCTCATAGTACAACCTCAGCTTTTATTAGCTACATATGGCAAATAAGGTCTAGTCATTGCAGTATGGTGCTGCTTTGATAACATGGAAATGTATTTGTTAGAGGTGCGATTTGTTGATATAAATAAACTGTGCAGAAACATGGTTTATTAATTTGTGTTAGCATGCTACCAAAAACAGAAACAAATGAACGCTGGTGGGTCAATGAATCACTGACCTCAAATGCTATTTTAGACTCGCCTGACTTGAGCTCCCAGTCCCTCTCTCTGTGTGTGTGTGTGTGTGTGTGTGTGTGTGATCCAAGACAGCAGCTGCCGGTGGGCAGGACCCGGGGCTGCACAGGGTCGAATCTGGACCGCAACGCCTCTAGGGTCAGCTGTTTCATGGGATCCCTTTTGCTGTTCTGAAGATTAGGCTGACACAGCAGCTCCTTGGCTTTTCCATGGGTCTGCTGTTGCCTGTTGGACATTTCTACCAAATCCAGTTGAGGGCAGAGAAGAGGTGTTGATTTAAAAACACGCCATGCCATATGGCTGATATTAAAATAAATATTTCTGCCCTAGAAAATGCCAGCTAGTTTGTCTTGTGGCCCTGAAGAGTTGTGAGAACAGCACAGTCACTGTAAATGCAGTATTTTTAACCTGAAGCTGCATAATGGTATTGTAACAGCTTGTATAAGAGGATAGACTGTCATGTCATCAAAAATTTGTTTAAATAATGTCAAGGCAAAATGGGGACAACATAGCAAAGTCATACCTCAATTGCATCCAAATAAAAAATCGTACTGATAGTAAACATCTTTAGAAAGATCCCCATGGATCAAGAATAAGGCTTGGGTTTGCTAGGGAAGCCCTCTTTTTCAACAAATATAAGCTTATAGATCATTAACAGTTCTGACAATGTTTTTTTTAAGAATCAAAACATGATATGTGGCAAAATATTCAAAAACAATGGACACTTGCATAGTCACAAATTAAGGACAATTTGAGGAGCCAAAAGGCTCTTATATAGAGTAATAAATAATAATAAAAAAGACAATGTGTGAAAAACAGAGTGAAAAACAACTCAAAATAGCAACCAACCCTGGAGTAGATCGATCTCTGATTTGAGAATATCTCTTCCAGAGTCTACTACTATCTGGGAAAACTCTTTGTGCTATTTAGTTTTTGGATCTCTCTGATCACCACAGCTAACAGTCCTTTAATGTGACGAATGGACAAACAAACAAAAGAAAAAACACGGAAAAAAAAACAGTAGCCAAACCTTCTTACTAACAGACAATACATATACATACATACAACATAGCTTCATCTCATCATCAGTACCCTACCTTCCTATTTGCGTCCCCCCTCAGTCCCAACCTCCTTTGGATGGACTAATATATTACTGCATATATGCATTTGTATAACTACCAGCTGTACACTATTATTCAGGAGTGAGAGAGGAAAGGGAAGTGAGCTGAATTCAGGTTCCTCCCTAAAGCTGGGAGTACCTGAATCGGATCAGAGCAGCACAACTAAGAATAAAAAAAGAAATATAATACTGTCAGTTTTCCTTGGGTTTCAACGACCGTAAGATTAGGAGGTAGGATATTACTCACAAGAAGAAGAACAAGTACAACGACGTATTACTGTTGAGGAGACTGTAACAAGTGATCTTTCTGTATATAAGAAACTGTCGTGCACACATACATGTAGTGTACTGGATGTAAAAATAAATACATAAATACATACTGTACATAATTGAAGAAATAAAGTACATTGTTAGAAAATAGATTTGTACAAATGCATAACCCACATAAGCTTGTAAGGAGACTGCACTTTGTGAAGTCACTGAGCAGGCTGCCATTTAAAACTGGCTGATGTTATCACCCTGTCAGTGGAATAGTCAGAGTCAGAGTGCACCGTCTCAGCATGCAGGATATGCAACCCACAAGCACGTGTACTGACCCACCAATGTGTGCCAGCACACACTCAGCCCTTCAGCGCCAGCAGAACCAGATCTGGGCCAGATCCCAGCCAGAACTCGCTGCGATCACCTTTGCATGCTCCTTGCTACATCCGCAGTGTTTAAACCTCTTGAGTGCATGCACTTGACCACATAATACACTCAGACGAGTTCAGAAGCTCAGGTGAGAGAGTCCGTAATCCGTGTCTGGCGTGCGCGTTCTGAACAGCTGAGTGAGGGAGAAGACCGTGGAGATGAGAACAGTGCATTGTTTGGCCAGCAACCTGACCCCTTCTCCCTCTCGTGCAGTCTCGACAGCAGCGACAAACTCATTGTACAGTCCCACGATCTCCTGCAGCTTCCCTAGTGCCTCTTTCCCGTCAATGTCGCTATGGGAACCCCCGCAGTGTGTGCAGTTAACACGCAGGCAGGCTGCAGACAGGTACACCAGGGCACTGAAGCTGTTGCCTAGTGACAGGAGGGCGTCGTCAGGTGCCCACCCTACCCGGGTTGCCCGCTGGCACCCAGATGCCAACCTCCGGGCCTCTGTTTGCAGGAGGCAGCGCTCGGCATCGGAGAGAGAGTGCCCATTAGTTCCGGCGGACTCATTGCAACATGCCAGCTGGCCCGATGGGGGTGCTAGCGCTGGAGCTGACGCTGACGTCATGCCGGCCTCGAGCACCACCAGCAGCTCGTCGATGTCACTCCGCAGGGCGGCGTATGCCGCTTTCAGGCTAGTGCCCCGCTGCCCGGTGCTGTAGCGTCGGCCTTGCAGAGAGCGCAGGGGATCCCCCAGCAGACCCAGCTCCAGCGGCCGAGGCTCCAGAGGCCGGGGCGGCGCTAGGAGAGGGCTGAGCTCCGAGGAGGTGGACAGGGGGTTTGGCGTGTCTCTTAGCAGAGACAGGACGTTGGGAGAGGGGTTACAGTTGGCATCCGTGGCTGGGGGCACTGGCTGGGGAGGTACAGGAGGAGGTTTCTTGACAGGGTTTCGGCGGGAGAACTCGTAAACTGTCATTTCATCATCAAATCCGCAGCTATCCTCTGCATCCCCGCTAAAGCAGTTAGCGTAAACCGTGCGACAGCCGCAGGGCTCGCGGTTAGGAGCGGCAACAGGGGCAGGGGGACCGTCAGGACCGGCTGCAGGATGCTTATCTCTGTTAGACTGGGGCTGTTCACATTTGCAAGAGCCCAAATGCTTGTATATCCCATTCTTATCCACAAAGCTCGGATGAGCACCTGCTTTCCCATTAGTTTCTTTCTGAAATGGCAACACTTCCTCTGGTCCATCTTTCAACTTTGCGATGACCACCTCAGCACCTTTCTCTTTGACTTTTTTCGCTACAGCAGCTGCTGGGAGATTCTTGGTTTCTTTAGGGCCTGCAGGCTGAGGCTCAGCCGGGTTTTGGACCTCCTTGACCTTTAGCTCGGTAACAGAACTAGCCTCTAATGCAGCGGTACCGAGGATCTCTTGAGAACGGGTCAGGTACCAGGGCAGGTCTTGAATCCTTCCCCGAAGAGCTGCTGTGGAGAGGCGACCCGACGATCCGTTTCTGGTACCGAGGCCTGGTGAAGTCGTCCCCACAGACTCCTTGGAGGGGTCTCCACTGATTGGACTTCTGACGGGAACCATTGGGGAAGGAGTGGGCGTTGGTGTGGTGGACGCGCTGCCCACTCTCATTTTGGGGGCATCTGCCTTCTCTGTGCGCAGGTTTTCATGGCTCACTGACACCCCTTTGCTTAAGCCAGGAGTTGGGGTGACCCCATTCCTCTGCTCCCAGGGGTGAAAGGTCAGACCATTGGGGGTACTGGGGAGTGATGTGTCCTTATTATCGCCCTCTGATTGGACTGGGGAAGCTGGTTTCAGCTCACGAAGGGAAGACGGAGGTGTTGATGAGGGAGATGCAGGTTGCTGGCTGGTTGGGGTAAGGATGGCTTCCTTCCTTGGTGGAGGGTATATCACCTGTGGCGACTTCCGACCCCCTCTTCCGTGAACTGAACTGGGGGAGCGCTCCTTCTCCACTGTGTCACCTCCGGAAACTGGCACATCAACTGGATCAGGGACTTTCAAAAGGAGATGATTTTTTGGCCTTATGGGTGGGGGAATCCCGTTCGCTTGCTTTGTCTCCTTCTCTGCATTCCTCGTACCTTCAGTGGAGCCTTGTGACGGCTGGGTTTGACGCACAGCGGTGATCAGTGGAGATGTACGTGGTGGACCAGTCGAGGTGACCGGTTTGAACTCCATAGTGTCCGGCTCCATTTCCAGCAGCTCTGAGGACAACCGTGTGTTTCTGCCTGGTATGTCTCCATTGCACTGACCATGAGAGTGCTGAATCCCCTGTTGCGCGGTGCCATGGTCCCTTGTCGGTTTGGGCTCTACGTGTTCTACCTCCTCAGGATCATTCATCAGGCAGGCCACTGTGGGATGGGAAGTCAGAGAGCCTCCAGACAGGGAGTCCATGTCAGAATCGGCAGCGGACCGGCTCTGGAGGAAGGATGACACTGATGAACCATCATCTCTGTCCTCTTCTCCCAGCTCGTCCTCCTGCTGTCTGCCATTTAAGTAAGCCGTTTTCATAAGCTTCCTGATATTGATGTGATTCACATTCAGGACTCTGGGTGAATTGCTCAAGTCTGTGCCAAGGGAGATAGTAGTAAAACTGTGTTAGGAAACCTCAGAGGAGACATAACCATAGACAACATAAAATTGATGAAAACTATGGTGAGAACATGACCATAGACATAGTACAGTAGTCATGCAGCATTGTGCATGAATCATGCATGTGAAAGAATCAAAGATTTCACATACCTCTCTGTTCCTGTTCTGTTAATGGTGGCGTGAACCGGTCTTGAGCGTCAAAGAACTCATCTTCTGATTCTGACACACTGTCTCTGATAGTCCCAGCCACATGGGGGAACCCTGATGGCCTCTGTCTCCGAGGGGACACGTCTTCATTGGCAAAGATCTGTCCAAATATCTCCTCCTGGAGAGTCATGCTGGAACCCTGCTGTCCCTCTTCACGATTGTAACCTCTGGTCATAACTGCATGGATGCTCAGGTCAGTGTCCTCTGAGTCGTGCAAGCTGTCGTCATCTAATGTCACAAGCTGGGTGTTCCAGCGAGTCAGTGTCCTCGGTATCGGCCTGTTACCCCCATCGTCATCTTCCATTTGGCTATCGTCATCCAACTCATCATCAGTGGCCTCTGGTGGACTGGGAAGAGAGTCCGCTTGAGAGAGGTCTGCATAACACAAGTCTGGTTCATGACTATAAACCAGTTTGGACGGTCTCTGTGGTGTATTAGACCCCCCTGAAGGGTCCAGCTGTCCAGGAATGTCCAGGAGGTACGGGCTGTGGACGTCTATGTTGGAGGCGGCTTGGCTGGCGGCTTTGCTCTTCTCCCGCAAGGCATCTAGCTGGGCTTGGGCACGGTTGGCCGCTCTGAAGTTCTCCTCCAGAGCGCTCAGCGAGTTGCTCGACAAGCTAGAGAAGCTGCTGTTGACTCGCGGGTCGGTGTGGTACCAGGCTGTTTCCAGGAAAGTCTCCAGCGATATCTCTTCGTCGCCTTTTGCAGAACCTGCCTTGGCCTTGCTTGTCATGTTGCCGTTCTCCTCATCTTCGTCTTCTGCCTTGGTCACAATCACTCTCACCTTTCCTCTCTTGCCATTCTTACTATCCTTTTCTTCTCCCCCCGTAGCCTCATCCTCATCATCCTGTGGACCTCTGCTATTACTTGTCTGAGTGGAGTGGGTTTCTTCTGAGAGCTGCGCATCCATGGGATAGTCTTCGTCGGATGAGTCGTCCGAGTCGCTGCCACAACGAGACAAATATTCTGGGAAGAAACACACAACAGATCATTAAATGACACAATCTACATCTGCATACCTTCATGAATCCACCACCATATCGAAAGGCACACACTGTTGGTAGCATTGTTCCACCCTTACCTTCTTCGACTGGGATGCGCCGCATCTTAGGACGACCACCCCAGCGGAATACGTTCATGTTTGGATCAACAAGCAGCCGACAGTAACCCGCCAACAGGCAGGCCAAGTCTTTAGCAGCCAAAGAATCCATCAGCAATGCTAACGGCTACAAGAACACAGGGGACAATGAGACAAGGGTAGATGAGAACAGATGAAATGAAAAAAGTTAATAATTGATAAACCATATTTGTAACGGTTTAGCTACTGATTTTTCTGCACTTTGGGTTCATGTGTTTATCACACTAGGTGTGTGCTGCAGTGTTGTGCACCTTGATATCCTGAAGGTAGATCTTGAGCATGCTGACTCTCTCTGACTCAGAGAGCAGCTCCACCCGTGTGATGTAGTGGAAGTCGATGATGGTGGAGATCATGTTGAGCTTGTGGTTGAGTACCTGACTGATGCCGTACCTTGCTCCCACCAACAAGCTCACCAGCGACTCCCTGTCCTGAAGCTGGAGTGGACAATAAAAAAATATATTGCTCTTTTTCTAATTTCATACTTTCCCTTTTTGTTTTTCTTCTAATTGCTTTTCCTGACTGCAGCAGAAGCTACATAAGAGCCATGAAGTGCAAAATAGACAAAATTCTCTTTTCCTCTCCTCATCTGACCTCTCTTCTTTCTTCTTTTCTTTATTATTCTGAAGCTGAGGTAGAAGTAATGAAGACAAACCAGATACTCCTGTCCTTTCTCCCTCCCCTGAGACTATATTGTATCTTTCACAAATGACTCAGACCACACAATGAATGTTCTGTATCTCTTGCCAACTGATAAAAGTGAGTCTCTCATAAGAGCCATATCAAATATTCATTCCATGTTCTCTTCAGTATTACAAAGGCTCAAGCTGAAGGATAAATGAGTGTGCTGTCTACTGAGACTGCTGATCAATTTCCTCTCTTCTGGATGTAATAAAGAAGCAATAAAGCTTGTTCAGCCTTACCAGCATGGTGGCATTGTAGGACCTGCCACTGTAGGATATGAGTTCTGCCATCTGAGTCAGGTATGCCAGTCGGGCCTGGTCCATTGAGATCACCTAAGTATGAAATATGGCACTCAGTGTTTAGCGTTTAGCATTTTGAGCCACATACTGTACGAAGGCAGAGATTTGGAAGCACACACACACACATACACACACACACACACACACACACACACACACACACACACACACACACAAGACTGGCCAGCTGTGGACAGACCCATAGGGCATCTGTCAAGAGCATCTCGTAAGGACACAGGCACACACACATACACACACACACACACACACACACACACACACACACACTGTGAATGTTACCTTCTGCCGAGGCTCCAGCAGAGACTGGATCTTCTTGAGGTGGTAGTTGAGTGCTTTCCTCAGATCCTTCTCCCTCATGTTCCTCATCAGAGTCGGAGAAATGAAGCTATCCAGCCCAAACTCCTTACTGCAATGAACATTTAGAATACAGCAGTTTTAGCATCTTCAAATGTACATGTACATTTTAGGGTTAAATGTGAGAGCTAAAATGTATGTGTGTCATGGGCATAATCTGTGTGTGTTTGTCTGAGAGTGTATGCAGGGGAGTGTGTATGTTGTGTATGTGTGTATGTGAGTGTAAGTACTGTATGTATGAGTGTGTGTGTGTGTGTGTGTGTGTGTGCCTCTATGTGTGTGTGTGTGTGTGTGTGTGTGTGTGTCTCGCGCCTCTGTGTGTGTGTGTGTGTGTGTGCCTGTGTCCTTACGAGATGCTTTTGACAGATGCCCTATGGGTCTGTCCACAGCTGGACAGTCTCTCATGGATGTGCAGAGCGGCCAGTCTGAGGGCCGTGTTGCACTTCATCTCCACCGCAAAGCGCTCCTGCAGCACGTCCCCCACACTCTGAGGATACAGAACACATGTTAAACACACTGACGCAAGAACACACACACACACACACACATACAAACACACACACACACACACACACACACACACACACACACACACACACACACACACACACACACACACACACACACACACACACGCACGCACAAACACAAATACACACACCCACACTCAAACACACACACACACACACACACACACACACACACACAAACACACATATATGCGCACTGTCATGCACACACACAAAAAGCCGATGTACAAGTATGCATGCACGCGTGCACACACACTCACACACACACACAAACCTGGTGGAAGAGGTATTCAAAAGCCACAGGGTCATCCTGCAGTAGGTCAAGCGGGTCTCTAGGGATGAAGCAGACTCTGAGAAGACAGCGGTAGTCATGGGAACCTTTCTTCTGCACCACCTGAACACAAACATACAGCCGGGTCAGAACTCACAAACACATATGTATAGCAGACACACAGTTGGGTCGGCACACGGCACACACACACATAAGTACAGCCGGGTCGGCACACACAAACACATACGAATAGCAGAACCACAGCCGGGTTACACAAACACATACGTATAGCAGATCAGCCAGGTCAACACTTACAAACATACGTACAGCAGAACCACTTCTGAGTCATCACATACAAACATACAGTACGTACAACAGAACCACTTCCGGGTCAACACTTACAAACATACATACAGCAGAACCACTTCCGGGTCAACACTACACTTACAAACATATGTGCAGCAGAACCTCTTCCAGGTCAACACTTACAAACATACGTACAGCAGAACCACTTCTGGGTCAACACTTACAAACATACATACAGCAGAACCACTTCTGGGTCAACACTTACAAACATACATACAGCAGAACCTATAATGGGCCATGTACTTGTCTCCCAATGATTACAAAACGAGTTGTTTAAAAGGTTGCCACAGGGCATGCACCCTTGCAGTTCATACCATACGTACCCTTGAATATACATTTGCGTCTTTAATCAAAAAGCACACATCTGGTTTGAGTCAGACCAGTGAGTCATGGCTCACTTCAATAAATCTCCAGACCGTAGACCGCAGGGCAGTCCAGCACAGTCCAGCCATGTCACCATGCAGCCAAATGCTATACACAGCCCGGAGCCATAGGTCAGAGGAACTTGTATGTTTAAAGTGTATGTCTCTGTGGCTATACCCATTTTGGGCACTCACTGCAACACCATCTTAAAGTACACTTAAAATTGCAAAAAAAACAATGGTGATGGTCTCAAAAACATATATGTGGCTGTGCTGTGTGTGTGTGTGTGTGCGCACGTCTCTGTGTGTGTGTGTGTGTGTGTGTGTGTGTGTGTGTGTGTGTGTGTGTGTATGAGCCTCACCTTCTGTATAAGTTCTTCCTCGTGCAGTAGTAGCAGTTTGGTGATGCTATACTGTTGCTCCAGCACTAGTGAGAAGTACTCAATCGAACGGATAGACAGTTTGTCCTTCAGAGTCAAGATAATGTCCTGAGGAAAAAAAAAAAAAATAACCAAGACGTTAATAAAGGCCATGTGGTTGATATAAAATCTAATGACAAACTGTGACCGTGCTATTAGGCCACATCAGCCCTAATTTAAAAGGCAGGCAAAGAGCAGAGCCTAAAGTCTAACTAAAGATAATGCAATGATGAGGCTCAACCTATTTTCTAATTTAATACAGTGAGCTCTTGGTCCATCATCTAAATTAGGGCCCTAGCTTTGAAACAAAATGTATCCATGAGTTTCTGGCAACGATATCTTGTTTTACAAATGTGACTGTGAGAAAAGTGACTGTGCACTTTGTAATTGTAGAATAGGTCATAACAGTGTTACCTGATCATATTCACATCATATTTTCCCACTAATGCACTGAATGGAATTTATAATTTCTTAAGTCATGTTTAATGGAGAATTTATATGATTATGGGGTATGTTGCCCATGTAACTTTAGTGAGATGTGATTGTTTGGCTGATTAGCTCATCAGCCTCAAATACTCTACCCTATGTTACCTGCAATGCAAACACTGTCCAAACAAGCTGCATTGGCTTTCATATAACTGTAACATGACAGGTAGGTATTTGTCCTGATTGGCTGAATCTGCCTTGCTCTGATTGGCTGGATGGTAAGGGATCACACATCATGTGTAAATTTGATTTGACAGCTTAGAGCTACCTCAGACAACAGATGTTTTCCTTAGAGAATAGACTACACTGACAGCTGCACAAATGTCAGTACAATGTCACAGAAATATTACGTAAACCTTTTTGATTTCGAAACACAAACACAGACGCACACACACACACACACACACACACACACACACACACACACACACACACAGCCCTGACCTTTAAAGTAAGTGCACCAGGTTGTGCTTTGTACAACTAAACTGAGCTTGTGTGAATTCACAGGAAGTTGCGCTGTTCTCGGAGAAGACAGGTTTAAAGGCTAACCTTGACAGTGGTGGTGTTGTCAAACTTAAAGGCCTTGGTCTGGCCATTCTCCAGGTAGACTTTCAGGACATTGGGGAGGAAGAGCAGAGAGTTTCCCTGGGAACAGGAGAGCAGAATTAGACTTTTACAACATTAACAATTGCGTCAAACCTTCACAACAATAATGACTGGAGAACTGTGTTAAGAAGAGAATACAGGAAACACAAATAGGTAATTAGAGACAGTGGGAGAGGGATATAATGAGAGAGAGAGAAAGAGAAAGACAAAGAGAGACAGACAGAGAGAGAGAGAGACAGAGAGAAAGACACAGAGAGAGAGAGAGACAGAGGGAGAGAGAGAGACAGAGAGAAAGACACAGAGAGAAAGAGAGAGAGAAAGTGAGTAAGAAAGGAATGACACTATGTCCTGTGTCTGTGCACTCTGCGGCTCTTGAGTGTGGATGATTGATGTGTTCCTGTGCTTGTGAAATCCTCACCTGAGTGTGTCCGTTGACCAGCACCTCCTCAGCAAAGCGGACTTTCACTGGATTTCTCCTCAGGCGAGCTCTCTTCTCCGCCGTCATCAAGGAAGATTTTGGAACCTGAGGGAAAAACATCCGATTTGTAAATCGTTTCACACAGAAAAGATTCACACCTCACATTTACCTGATCCATTACGAACAAATTGAAATTCCAAAGAGCTGAACATAAGAATAGCATCTGTCAAGTGCCTGTGCCTGCTATATTAGGAATATTGTGTGTGTGTGATAGGAATATTGTGTGTGTGTGATAGGAATATTTCTATTTCTATACAGGGTTTATACTTGCTATCTTATATAGTGAGTAAAGTTAAGAGCAGTTTGTGAGCAGAGGAAGTGTACTTACTGACATGTGCCTCAGGACTGTGACAGTAATCGACTCCTGACTGTCCCTAACAGAGGACGAAAGGTGCAGAAAGAACCATTTTACTCCATGTCAACACTTTCACATTTTCCTTCATGGCACTCGAGCAAACAGAGAAAAGGTGAACAGTAGCCTTCTGCTTAAGGTTTGCCGTGCTGCTACACTGGAAAGACTGGAACTAAAACCCTTCCACAGAACTGAACAGGCCACACACACATGCGCACACACAAATAAAAACACACACACAAAGCATACAGATTGGGTGTGCTGCGCACTGTGAAAAGCCTCTTACCCAATCATCTCCTGGACCTGGTCAGGGGGTAGATCCTCTACTGGGGTGTTATTCACCTTCAGAAGTTGATCTCCAGGTAAGATCCTCCCATCAGCTGGACCTCCTGTAACACACACACACACACGCACGCATGCACGCACACACACACACACACAAACAAACAAACGTACAAAATTGCAAAGTCAGAATGGAACTCGAGAGCCCAATTGAACAGAAAAACAATTGCAACAACACTGCAGTAAATGTAATCTCTCTCATGCTCCTGTGCACTTAGGTAATGGCTGATAATGTTTACTCTGCACTGATATGGTGGAGCCCTGCTGCTACTGTGAGCATTAGGAATGTGCTCTGCGGCAGTGTAAGGGTTAAAGTTTCTGCCAGGGAGAACTGGATGCTCTGGGCACAGCTTGGTTATTTATACTCGTTTGTCTGGAGGCCAGAGCCCAACACAAAGACACACACACACACACTTCTCTGGCAAAGCTATGACTGGTTCCAACGTGCACATGCACACACACACACACACACACACACACACACAAATGCCTGCCTACATGCACAAGCACACACCAACCCCGAGAACATATGGTAAGTTTTTGTGCGCACCACAGACACACAAACACACAAATTTGTATACAACACACACACACACACTCACACAAACAAACAAACACACTCACACACATACATTGCTCCCTGCCCTGACCACAACCCCCCAATCCGTGATCTCAATCATGGAGCCAAGGCCGTCTCCCTTGTCAACCCCCATCTATCTCTTTTTCATTCTCCACTCACCCCACCCCTTTCCTCTCTCTCTCTCTCTCTCTCTCTCTCTCTCTTTTGTCTCTCTCTGTACTCTACACTGTACAACCTTTTCTCACCCTCTCTCCTCCACACTCCCCTTGGTCCTTCACTTACCTAAAACTTTCTTTACTCTCTATTCTCACTCTTTTTCTTTCTCTTGTATCTCTCTCTCTTTCTCTCTCTCTCTCTCTCAGGCTCTTTTTTGGCAGCAGGTTTTGATAATCAGACTGTTGGGCAGCAGGGTCCTCCCTCTGGGCATTAATCAGCTGTTTCTCCTGCAAAAAGACACAGCTCAGCAAGTGTGTGTATGTGTGTGTGTGAGAGAGAGAGCCCCTATCTCCTGTGTCTGTTCTCACCTATACTAGAATATGCTCCTTGGCACAATGGC